>NC_140581.1:400499917-400788587 GCF_964204655.1 Triturus cristatus
TAAAAATCTATGAGGATTGTTTTTTTCACAGAAAGGGTCCTCTTCCTGGTCAAAAATAATCATGGCTGTAACACAGCTTCCCTTGCACCAATGTACACCGGTGCCTGCATTGTTACTTGGCAGCCACATGTGCACCACCGCAGTAGGAGAGCAGGAAAGACATATTCCTGTCCTCTCCATTTGATGCAGCGCAGTAAATTGCTGTGCTGCATTGCTCCACATATTCGTAAATCTGCCCCCTGGTACATAGCATTTGCTGTCTTGCACTCTACTGCCTCCCTGTGATTAACCCGTGCATTGCCAGTCTTCTTCTATAGCACCTGCTCCACGTTTGAGATTCTTTCTTGTGCTGCCAGCTCCACTTATTTTACACCTGAATGAGAATGGTATACATTAGGATTAGACATACGAGGGAATGATTACTGATCTGAATTGGGTCCGACCTAATACATTTGCACATTTCTGCAGCTGCGACACAGTAGAAACAATGTAAAACATTGTTATTCTAGGTGTACAGATTAACTAGAGCAGCTGCGGCCCCCAGCTTTAGCAAAAAGTGCATTTGTAAGTGTATAGATATAAAGACTGGAAAGGAAGGAATTCAATGATAAAGCCAGAGTAAAAGATCTTAAAGTGTATGAAAATCTCATTTTCTATCAGAAAGATAGCTTTTTTGTGTTGCAAACTTGTTTTACTTTAAGCGAGCCTTGATTTTAGCCGTTTGGCATTATTATACTACCTATGACTTTATTGTTCGTGGTTTTTGTTTTCATTTGTCACTATAGCACAGTTAACAGAGAGCGCCCTTTGCATTTCAAATGTGGTGCAAGCCAAGATTTGATTACAGTTTTCCTTTTTGTCACTTAGTTGAAAGTATGAATGAATGAATTAACCAATGAGTACTTGTAAAGCTCAGTGATGAATGGAGGAGTCAAAGCCAGAAGTTCAGATTGTGTTAGGTTTTCAGTCTTTAGCTGAACTGTAAGTGGCAGATGCCATGTCTGAAATACGGGTTTTACAGTTTCACACAGTCTGAAGCTTTTGGAGCACAGAGGCGGACATTACACGGTAAAGAGAGTTCCAGTAGTTCAGACATAATGTGATCTGTGCCTGAACCATCCCCATGTGAGTGGAATCAAAAAGGAAATGTAAGACTTTCCTGATAATTCTCAACAATGTGAAACATACAGCAGCTACTTGGCTGATCTGCGAAGAAAAGATGAGTTAGTTGTCAAAATAACTAAAAGGTTAATTGCAGAGGAAGTAGAAGATCTGCAGGGAAAGTTCAACTGGCCACCATGAATATGACTGTTGGAAATAACAATCTTCAGTGTGGCATTAACAGATGTTTCTCTTCTTTAGCTGAACTTATTTTTGTTGACCATAGGTCTATACTCCTGCTAAGCAGTTGTATAGTGCTTTTGCTTTCACTTTTATACCTGGTAAAATTGGCATATACCTAATTGGCATATTTAATTTACTTATAAGTCTCTAGTGTAGGAAAGTGGCTCTATATATATTGCTCCCAAATAGGTACAGTGTGTATAGGGCCCACAGTCCCCAGAGGTTTGGCAGAGGCTAAAGCTAGATATAACCTTACTCTCTAAAGTGGTAACTTGGTCGAGCATTAAGGCAGTATCAGGGGACAGTGTAAAGCATTTGTTGTACACACTCAGTCAGCAAATGGTCTCACACACTCAAGAACTGAACTCTAGGGCAATGGTTTGTATATAAAAATATATGGTTGTTTTATTTTAGAACCAACAAGATGTATCAATATATACTTTCTCAGAATTAGATGCGTTAGTTAAATACTTTGCAAAGGACAATTGACTTGGAATGAAATAGTTACAGTTTGTTGTAATAGGCAACACAATTTCAAACACAATAATACATTGAGCTCAATGGGAATTTTAAGTTATATGCAATTGATTACTTTCAGGATTGCTTTTCTAACTCCAGGACTGGATCCTAGATTCAGCCCTGGGACAGTTCTTGGAAACAAGTGAGTAAATACTTTTTAGTTACTATTGTGATTTTTAAGCAATATTTTGCTATTTTAAAAGTTGACACTTAGAAACTTTTTCTGATCAAATTATCAATGTTATGCTATCGAAGGAAATTCACTTAGCAGTTAAGTGGGGTTATGGTTACTTTTGCTAGGTCAGTATTGGATCCTAGATCCAGCACTAGTGTATCACCTGTAAGCAGTTGAGAAACTGCGTTTAAGTTATACAGGCGATTTTTAAGGAATGTTTATAAATTTGCAAAATCGACACTTAGAAGAAATTTCACAGAAAAACAGTCAATGGTTTCCTATGGAAGAAAATTCGAGTTACGGGTAAAGTATGTTCTCGTTACTTTTGTAATCCAGTGCTGGGCTTCTAGGCTCAGTAATGGGATATCTATCTAAAACAGGTAAGTAATTACGTTATCACAGTTGGTACGATTTTTAAATAATATTTGTAGTTTGCAAAAATCGACAGAAGAAATTTCACAGAAAAACAGTCAATGGTTTCCTATGGGAGAAAATTGAGTTAGTGGTAAGTACGGTTGGGATTACTGTTCAGGGTCAGTGCTGGGCACCAAGATCCAGCACTGGGATCTCTCCTAATAGCAGGTGAGTATTTCCGTTTTCGTTACTCGGTTGATTTTAGGTGTATATTTTAAAGTTTAGAAACTTCACAATTTCAGAAGAAGCCAGTCAATGTTACCCTATGGAAGAAAAGTGAGTTATCGGCTTTTGGGTAAGTACTCGACTGGCAGAGTTAAGGTTCTGGGCACCGACTCAGGGGTCTCCCAGGGTCAGGTAAGTACAGTTGTTACACCCTCAGCGGCACAGGGGCAGCCGGATGGAGAGTGAGTTAGGCCCAATGTTATCCTATGGGAGGCAGGGGGGCCTTGGTTGGTGGCTGCTGACTATCAGGCCACACAGCTGTGGGAGCTGGGCTCCTGGTCACTGGCTCAGGGCAAATGGGGAAGTAGGTAGGAGTAGAAGTTGCACTACCAGGGCCACTCGGGCGGCTGGGTGCAGGGTGCTTTTGAGCCTTCGGGCGTTCAATGGATTGCAATGGGAAAGCTCAAGAACGAACAAAGGCTGCAAGCTCGGGGACGAAGATTCTTCAGGTGTGCCCACCACTTCGAGAGGTAAGTTGGGTAGTTGGAGGATAGGTAGGTACCCAGGAGTCGGGTTCTGGGGGCCGCAGGGCGCCGGGTGCAGGGGTGCCTTTTGGTGTCGGGAAATCTTACCCTCTGTTGATTGCAGTTAGAGGGGGTCCCTGGTTCTGAGGCTGTAGGCGTCATCAGGAGCATCGAGGTGGGTCCTTGCATGCCGGATTCGGGGTCACAGTCACTGGGGTGATGTCCTTGGGGTCTTTGTCCACTCCAGCACAGTCCAGGCTTGGCGGGTGCAGAGTATGCAGGGTTCACGGTTCCTGGCTGATGCCAGAGGTTAGGAGCAGAGTCACTGCTTGTCGGAGTCCCAGATGCTCAGAGTCCCAAGGTAGTCAGGTCCTCCGGGGTTTGTGAGGTTGTTGGCCACAGGAGGTGCCGGGATTTAGCAGGAGCAGGTTCTAGGGTCGACCGGCAGGTAGGGCTGGGGCCAAAGCAGATGGTGTCTTCCTCTTCTTAGCAGCTGCACGGCAGGTCTTCTTTCTTCTTGATCTTCTTTGCTGTTTCGGAATCTGGAATCTCAGGAAAGAAGGGTCAGGGTGCCCCTAAATACTAAATTTAGGAGCGTTACAGGTAGGTAAAGGACAGGGACCACTGGGTCCCTGTCCTGGGGTGGCTACACCCCCTATCCTGCCACTCTCCTGTGGGAGGGTGGCAGTGGCCTAGTCCTGATTGGGTAGGGTTCCCCATCTTCAAGATGGCGAGGGCCCGGAGATGTGCTTCACCTCGCCTCCCCCACCTGAGGGGTGGGGTTGGCAGCGCTGGCACATCCCCAGTTCTTACTTGGAGTTTCAGGCCAGTCTTCCTGCCAGAGTGAGGGTCAGAACCGGTGGGGGCCAGTTGCTGAGTACAGCAAGTGACCTGGAGAAGGTCACAAATGCCTTTGAAGCTTCCCCCTGCCAATCCTGGGGGAGGAGACCTAGCACCTCACCCAGGATGTGCATTGTTACAGGCCCAGGAGAGCGGGGGCTCTCCACCCAGGGGTCCAGCAACATGTCTGCTGTGTGGCAGCCTAGGCAGCCTCTCAGACAAGACGTGGATTGTAGGTTAGGTTTCAGGGGGTATCTCTAAGATGCCCTCCGTAGTGCATTGTACATTAAATCCCACACTGGCATCAGTGTGGGTTTAATGTGCTGAGCAACCACAGCACCGAAACTACCCTCATCGCCGCCACCGATGACATCAGGATCATGCTCGACAACGGAGAAACCACCTGTCAGCTGCCTTCGACACAGTCTGCCACCACACACTAAGAGCACACCTCCACGACGCCGGAATCCAAGAGAAAGCTCTGGACTGGACCACCTCCTTCCTCTCCGGAAGAACCCAGAGCATCCGCCTCCCTCCCTTCCGCTCCAAAGCCATCTGCGGCATATCCCAAGGCTCATCTCTCAGCCCAACGTTATTCAACGTCTACATGGCACCACTCGCCCACGTCGCCCGACTACACGACCTAAACATCATCTCCTACGCTGACGACACCCAGCTAATCCTCTCACTCACCAAGGACCCCCACACCGCCAAAACCAACCTCCACGAAGGATTGAAGGCCATCGCAGACTGGATGAGGAACAGCCGACTGAAGCTGAACTCGGAAAAGACGGAGGTCCTCATCCTCGGCTCCACCCTCTCGTCCTGGGACAACTCCTGGTGGCCGACGGCACTAGGAGCACCCCTTACACCCACCGACCACGCACGAAACCTAGGGGTCATCCTGGACTCCACACTCTCCATGACTAAGCAAGTCAACGGCGTCTCCTCCTCCTGCTTCAACACCCTCTGCATGCTTCGCAGGATCTTCAAGTGGATCCCCACGAAACTAGAAGGACGGTCACCCAGGCACTCGTCAGCAGCAGACTGGACTACGGCAACGCACTCTACGCAGGAGCCCCGGCCAAACTCCTGAAACGACTCCAATGCATCCAGAACACCTCCGCTCGCCTGATCCTGGACATCCCCCACCACAGCCACATCACACCCCACCTGAAAGACCTGCACTGGCTCCCCATCAACAAGAGGATAATCTTCAAACTCCTCACCCACGCACACAAGGCACTCCACGACACCGGACCAGCGTACCTCAACAGATGACTCAGCCTCTACACCCCTGCCTGCAAGCTCCGGTCCGCAGACCATGCCCTCGCCATCATCCCCCGCATCCAAAGAGTGACTGCCGGTGACAGATCATTCTCCCACCTCGCCGCCAAGACGTGGAACACTGTCCCCATCAACCTACGACAGACCGAAGACCTTCTATCCTTCAGGATACTCCTCAAGACCTGGCTCTTCGAACAGTAGCAGCATCCCCCCCCCCAGCGCCTTGAGACCCTCACGGGTATGTAGTGCGCTTTACAAATGCTATGATTGATTGATTGATTGATTGAGAAGTTTGATACCAAACTTCTCAGTCTTCAGTGTTGCCATCATATACTCTTAAATGGCAGCACTGCCCTTACAGTGCCCAGGAATGGACCTGAGCACTGTAGAGGCACAGGGCTCATGCTCCTGTGCCCACACCACTGGCATAGGGCACCCAGCTAGAGGGGTGGCTGATGTATGCCAGGGCAGTGTAGGTTGTGGGCATGGCAGGTGTGCCATGTCGACTCTCTGTTTTGTCTTGTACCCAGACACTCAGCCTGCAAGGGAAGTGTGTTTGTGGTAGGATACAGGGCCTCTAAGGGTGGCACAATAAATGCTGCAGCCCTTAGAGGCCTTCCCTGCTCACAAGGCCCTAGGGTACCATTTACCAGGGGCTGACATGTGACCAGGGTTTGCCAATTTGGGTTTTAGGTTTTAGGGAAGGAACATAGGCCCTGGGCACCTGATTGGCGGGAGTCCAGGGCACACTCAGTCAAAGTGCATTCAGCAATTCAGCAAAAAGTGGGGGCATACCATGCAAGAAAGATGGCACTTTCTCACATCTAGTATATGGTACTAATGGTACCCAGAACCTGTAAGTTAAAAGCAATCAGTCGGCTGCAACACTCATTGTGCCACACACCAAAGTAGCCCTGAAAAACCTTTTAAAAGTCTACCACTGCCGCCTGAGTAGGCAAATTTAAACTATAATTTCGACCTGGCGAAAAAATCTTTTGTCAGGCCTAAACCTTCTTTTTTAATACATATATGTCACCCCTAGGGTAGTCCCCATTGCCCATAGGGCATGAGGGATGGCATTTAAAATGTAGGGCATGTATATTTATTGTTTCATATGCACCTCCAAAGTCATTTTACACTCTGGCAAAGATGGTTCTCCATAGGAAAACTATTCCTATAGTGGGTTACACTATAACAACTTATAGTGCTTAATTTATTTTCGGGATATAGTCAATTGGATCATGGACTCATTTTAACAGTATATTAAAATTCAATTTAATAGTCAAGTTGGATTATATATTACTGTTTAGAAAATTACACTTTTCAGGAAGTTGTAATTTTCCTGCCTAAGCCAAAATGGGCCTTTCTGCTAGTGTCCAGTGTCACCTGATTGTTGATGGCTCCCCTGTGGTGAGATGTGGATTGCTTCCAGAAGGTGGACAACAGACTTGGGTGTGGAGCGGTGCTTTTCTTTTTTGATAAGGATCGCCTGGGGGAATGTACCTAGCTCCAGCTTCAAAGGACAGATGTAGTAGACAACCACACCTACCTCCATTTTGGCTTGCTAGTCAGCTTAGTTCAAAACCTGGTGAGTGGGGAGATCTGCCCAGACCTGGTTTAGATTGCCCATGGGGGGGTTGTCCATAATTATAGCCACACATCTGACAAGAGGAAGAAAGGTTCTGCCATGGTGGATTTAGATGGATGGGGTACAGTGGGATAAGCTACAGTAAAACACACAGAAAGTGCTGCAAATGTATATAGGGTCACCCCTGGGAGCTTTCAACCCTTTGGATAGGGGGTAGCCAGGAATTTAGCCATCCACAGGCTGGCACTGGGCATTAATGTGGTATCACCATTACCATCCTCAAAATACTCCTGGATCTGTGGAGAATTGGAAGAACTACCCTGCTGTCTGAAGAACCTTAAGGAACAACTGGAATGCTAGACTTGAATTCAGTATCCTAGAAGTGAGTCCAATGGCCAGTTGGCTGAGCTCCTGCTTGAACTACGGGGACACACGCTTCCAGAGGACTCTTTCCCTGTGTGAGAAATTGAGTTGTTAGTTGAGGGGGAATGAAACCATTCTCAAACTACAGCCATAGTCCTTGTCAGGTAAACCACAAAAGTGAATAAATTAACCTGTGCTTCACCCTCTTTTAGCTTGGCCCAAAAACAGTCAGGCTTAACTTAGAGGCAATGTGTAAAGTATTTATGCAGAATACAACCAGCAAAAAAGTGGAAACACAATAGAAGAAAAATCTCACATCAATTTAAAAAATAGAGTAAAAAAATAATATAAATACATTATTTGACACCAAAACAACAAACCTCCAAAGAGTAGAACCTGAGATATGCAATTCCAAAGATTTAATGTTTACTAAATCTTTGGTGGACTTGCTCCTTTCATGGTGCAGCTCCGTCTGGTAGATGCTGCTGTTCCCATTGCTGCTGCTGATCCCTGGTCAGGTGTTTGAGGCCCTCCTCCACCCACAGGCTCTTGCCTGCACCTCATCCTTGGTGATCTAGTGGTAAAGCGTCACTGTACTGCTGCTTGACTGTCCTTCTGTCTCTCATTTTGCTTTTCTCTCTCTCTTTATTTTTCCTGTCTCTGCCTTTTGGGAATTTGTTTTTTTTCCTCCTATTTTTCCTCCTTTGTCGCCCCTGCCGCTGCAATCCCCCATGGCCCTGCCCCCCTCAAGTGAACCTTCCCACTTCCACATTTGCCCGCCTCCCACCTGTCCAGCCCCCCTGGAGCACTACTTAATGGTAGCTGCAGCGCAGTGAAAGTGCAGTCCACTAACCTTTTGGTGGACTTGGTCCTTTCACAACGCAGCTTGGTCTGGTAGCTGCTGCTGTTCCTGTTGCTGCTGCTGACTCCTGGTCAGGAGTTCGAGGCCCTCCTCCACCAGCAGGCTCCTGCCCATGCCTCATACCTGGTGGTCTAGTGGCAGAGTGTCACTGCTCTGCTGCTTGATTGCCCTCCTGTCTTCCTTTCCGCTTTTCTCTTTCTCTTTATTGTTCCTGCGTTTTGTGCTTTTTCTTTTCTGTCTTTTTTTCCTGTTTTTCCTCCTTCATTGCCATTGCAATTGCGAACCCACGTGGCCCACCCCCCTCCAATGACGCTTCCTGGTCCCGCATTTTTCCACCTTCCAGCTGTCCAGCCCCCGCATCACTACTTAATGGAGGCCTAGCCCATCTGCGCCTGTCTGTTACTGGACAGCACCCAGCGCCAGGGCTCCTGGTTCTCTGACCTCCTACCACTATGATGCAAGCACCCTCCTTGCCCTGAGCTCTGGATGCGAAGTCACTTGCCACCTAGAATCGCCGAAAGAAACCCATGGACCCTTCACCTGCTGGAACTGAAACCACACCTACGCTCATACGCAGCTCTCCTCCTGCTACCCAGCCAACCAACAGCACACCTGACAAGCTCAACTGCATCCTCGTCAACGTACGATCCCTCCACAAACACACCATAGAAATCTAGGACCTCCTCGACGATGCCTCTCCTGACATCGCCTCTTCATGGAAACCTGGACCAGCCACATTTCTGGACAAGAGATTGCCATTGCCATCCCAGACGGCTACAAAATCGTCTGCAAGGACAGCACCTCCTCGGCATGACATCCCTGTCAACACCAACAGACACCAACACCACAGCTCGCAACCTTTACTGATAGATACCAAACTGCGCCGATACTCTGGCATCCCACAAGAATACACCAGGCATGCATCACTCCAAGAAAGCCAGCTGGTTCACTCTCGCTCTCCATGAGTCCAGATGAACCTGCCAATGACTCAAGAAGAGATGGATGAAAAACAAAACCCTGAACATTGACGTAACCTTCAAAGCCACCGTCAACACACACCACCTTCTCCTCAAAACCACAAAGAAAATTCCCCCCTAGACAGCATTCTTCCCCATCAACAAGGAGTTCACCAGGCTCAACAGCGCGGCCACAGACATCCCACCCTCCCAAGACCTCTGCGACAAAGTCAGCCCCTTCTTCTATCAGAAGATCAGGCAAATTTATTAAAGCTTTGACACCCAAGACCTCGCCACTTCGCCCACCACCACTGCACACAACCACACAGCACTCCCAGATCATGCTCAGTTGGACTCCACTCACCAAAGACAATACACTCAAGAGCATGAAAAGCATCCACTGGATCCTTGCCTGTACCACATCTTCCACAGAGCAGCCACCTTCATCACCGCCCAGCTTTGCTGCACCATCAACTGCTCCATCAAAACTGACACCTTCCCTGACAATTGGAAACACACCGAGATCAACTCCCTGCTGAAAAAATCGTCCACTGACCCAACAAACTTCAAAGCAATCTCCCTCCTCCCATTCCCAGCAAGGTCATCAAGAAGGCCATCAATGCCAAACTCTTTGAGTTTGTCAAAGAGAACCATGTCCTGGACACCTCTCAATCTGGTTTCCAAAGCAACCAAAGCACCAAGACTGCACTCCTCGTCGCCACAGATGACATCCGCTCCCTCCTCGACCGGGGTGGAACCACAGCTCTCATTCTACTGGACCTCTCGGCTGCTGTCGACACTGTCTCCACTTCACCCTAATCATAAGACTCCATGACGCTGGCACCCACGACAAGGCACTAGACTGGTTCCACTCCTTCCTGACCATTCCTCTCAGAACCTACAGAGATCAGCTGCGGAGTACCCCAGGGCTCCTTTCTGAGCCCACCCTCTTAAACATTTACTTGGCTCCCATCGCAGTCATTGTCAGAAGCCACAGACTCAACATAATTTCCTACGCTGGCTACACCCAGCTGATCATCTCCCTTACCAAGAAAACCCACAGCCGCCAGAATCAACTTTCACAACGGAATGAAGACAGTTGTTACTTGGATGCAAGACAGCTGCCTCAATCTCAACTCAGACAAAACCAAAGCACTCATCCTGGGACCCACCCCCTCAACCTGGGATGAATCCTGGTGGCCTGCTGCTCTTGGAACTCCTCCCACCCCTACGGACCACTAACGCAACCTTGACATCATACTAGACTCCTCACTCTCAATTAACCCCCAAATCAACGCAGTATCCTCCTCCTGCTTAGAAAAACATTCAGATGGTTCCCCACAGACTCCAGAAAGACAGTCACCCATGCACTCATTACCAGTAGACTGGACTACGGCAACACACTCTACCCACATCACACAGAAACAGCACAGGAAACTACAGAATGTTCAAAATGCCGCAGCCAGACTGGTCCTTGAAATCTCCTGTCGCAACCACATGACACAACACCTCCGACAACTCCACTGGCTCCCTATCAACAAGAGAATCACCTTCAAGCTCCTCACACATGCCTACAAGGCACTCCAGAATGAAGGATCAGAATACCTGAACCACGCTTCGGTTTCCACCCACCTGCCAGACAAACATCGATCTGCTCAACTTGCCTAGGCCTCCGTCCCATGGATCCACAAGACCAGAACTGGAAGAAGATCTTTCTCCTACCTCGCCACCAAGACCTGGAACACCCTGCCCCTCCACCTCACGCAATCTGCGTCGTTGACCCAGTTCAGGAAGGACCTCAAGACCCGGCTCTTCAACTAAATCTTCACACCCAGATGGATCAGCAGCGCACCCCTCAGGGCCTTGAGACTCTCCCGGGTGAGTAGCCACTCTTTACAAAACCCTGACTGATTGATTGAATGTAAATATAGCACTTAAATGCTCATAGCATATCTGGTTGTGCGAGACCGGGTGAAAGAAAATGAAGCGCAGGCCAGATACAGGGACAAGATTAGTCCTGCTGAAAGAATTATCTTCTAAGCTTTAGCACATAGAGTCCAGTTCATGGTGAAGAGGCCACAAAAAGCAAGAAAAGTATTGTGGATGGTTGTTGCATAAGCAAGAAGAGCAGCCATGTGTTGCAGATGGTCATTGCTGTAGTGTGAAGATCCTGGCAGATGTCACCAGACGGGCGTTGCTTGAGATTTGAGTTCGCAGTCACCATAGACTGTCGGTGCCTTTCGTGTGAAGTATGGATCTGTTTTTGCCATCGCTGGTGGTCGGTGTTGCATGAAGAGTAGGGTTCAACGGATCTCATTGGCAGTTGGCGGGGTGGCAAGATATTTGTGACAAACTGGCCTGTTCACAGTCACAAAGAGCTCAAAACTTCAGGATTTTGCCCTAACTTCAAGGAAGAGCTCAACTGATGCCACACCAAAGGTCCAGGATCAGAGGGGCACCTCTTGGGGAATCAGGAACTCAGTCCAGCAGAGGCAAGCACGGCTCAGGCAATTTCAGATGCAGGTCCAGTTGCATCCAGGCATCAGTTCAGCTGCACAGATTCTCAGATGTGCTGGAGCTCGTTATGTCCCTGTAGTTCAGAATAGGAGGTCAGTCAGTAGGCCCTTGGAGTCACTTCAACCTGAAATGAAGGGTGCAGGTCCAGTCTTTTTTCAGAAAGCAGGGCAGGGCTCAAGCACCAGGGTGTCCTTCTTCTGTGTAGTAACCACAGGTTCAGGAGTGTACTGAAGAGTGGGTCTGAGGTTCCCCTTTTTACGTCTGGTGCCCACTTTGAAGTGAGAGAAGCTTTTGGAAGCTTCCCCCCACTAAACTGATTAACATTTCCTGACTTCTTGCCCTGGTCCCAGTCTGTCTGCAGGCACAATAGGTTAGTGTGAAGTTCTTTGTGAGTGAGAATCTTTTGAAGTGCAAATGGGGCTGCTCACAGCTCCGCCTCCCCATCCTGCCTAAGATGGCCCATTAAGCCATACTTAGTCATTCTATTGTGTGGCAGTCTGGGAGGAGTCCACTATGGTCAACTGTCACAACTCCTAGTCATGTGACCCAGGAACAGGTTACAGGCACCAAATAGTTGGAACAAGAAAATGCCAACTTCCCAAACGTGGCATTTTCAGAATTATGATTTAAAATATGACTTTATCATTAAAGAACATTTTAAATTACAATTTTTCAGACACCAAACATGAATTTCCTGGCTGCTCCCAATCAAAGGTTATTACTTATTAAAGGTAATATGGCAATCCAATGTTATCCTATGGGAGATGTAGGCCTCACAGTATTGAACAACAATGTGTGAGTTGCTCACTACCAGGACAAGTAAACTTAAAAGTACCTGTTCACCTTTTTAAGACAATGCACCTCTCCTTGGCTAGGGCCAACTTCAGGGGTGACTTATATGTAATAAAAGGCAGTTTAATGCTTTGCAGGGGGGTTATTCTAAAAAGTCAAATTAGCAACGTGAAACTGGTACATGGTCTTAGCAGCTAATTAACTAGGTAGCACAATTAGTGCAGCAGGCCGACCAGTAATATTTATATTTGCCAGCCTTAAGTATATGGTATACCACCTTACTAGGGACTTATAAGTAAATTAAACATGACAACCTGGTTTGAGCCAATTTTACCATGTTTTAGGGACTGAGCACAAGCACTTTAGCACTGGTTAGCAGTGGTAAAGTGTACAGAGTCCTATGGCCATCAAAAACAAATTCAACAAAAATAGTAAGGGTGAAAGCAAAATGTCTGGGGGTGGCTCTTCAGAGAGGGCCAAGAAAACACCCTGGAACTGCCTTCTGACAAGTTCCAGCTGGACGTGCTGCTGACCTTTGTTGAAGTGAGTCCTAATCCCCAATTGATGCCCCCTAGTTCCTGGGCTCTTGGCTGGTGTTAGAGTGTAGTCTTCTTGTTCCCAAACTACAGAAGAAGGACTTAGAGCCTTTTTGCCAACATTGTGTTGTAGCTGTCCACCTTGAATCACTGATCTGCCTCAGCTTGCTGGTTTGCCCAGCTGAAGTACAAACGTGGAGGGTTTCATTGCAACTGACGCCGAACAGCAACCTACCAATGTCGGGGTCTTCCTGGGCACAAACTTCTTTCTTTGCCTGCTTGAAAGACCTTCCCCACCTTCATTAATGATTGCACTGGGACCACGCTCTTTAGCAACCCACTATTAACGAGTCACGCTTTAAATCCAGCATGCAGCTTGCCCTGCCAATGACTTGTAGACTACCAGTTTTTCTCCATAAAAGTTTCTCAAGTATGAAGGTCAACGTTTTACCAGGATGAACCTAGTCCCTGCATCCGACCCACGCTCCATCATAGTCAGCTTTAACTCTTGATTTTGGCCAGGTTTTCCGTGACCAGATAACCTCGGTTGGCTCTTTGTGCTTTTCGGTTCTATTTTTAATTCAAACTTCAAAAATGTATATCTCTCGTCCCACTTATTGGATGTTTTGTGTTTTGATGTCATTTTACTTATTGAAATGTATTCTATTTTTCTACATTGATTTTTCTTGTGTTGTCTTTTTTACCTTATTAATGTTTGTGTACCACATAAATACATTACGCATTGCCTCTCTGCTTTGTGGTAAGACACCAGAGAGAAAGCACAGTGTTTTTGTACTGATTGTTATGGTTCTCCTTCACAAGGATTGTGATTATTATTATTTGAGGTGGGTTCTCACACCCCTTGTGAGAAGGTGGCCTGATATATGTTGTCCACTAGTTCTAGTGGGCACCTTGTATCCGTCCAAACAACCCCTTATGGTGAATAGGTTAAAGACAACCTTTATTGAAAGCTATCCTAGTGGTAGCTATGGAGAGCAGCCTTCAGGCTAAGTCTTGAAGGAATGTAAAGCAGCTTGTTTTACCAGTCTATAATCTCTTGAATAATCAAATGAAAGGACAACCACACCAGGTATATATTTAAAATATATGTATTTAAGATAAAACACACCCCTCTAGTCTCTTTATGAGACTGGAGTTCAAAGTACTTAATTTACAAGTTAGCAAACAACAGTAATAGCACAAATACACGTTTGGGCCCTAGGGGCGTACCAAACCATATACCAATAGAGTGGTATAAAAACCACGACTGAACTAGACACAAGGCCTAGAGCCTGTAGAATCGCTGGGACCCCAAGGAACCACCCAAGGTAGTGACACAGGGGACCCACGGGGACTGTGTGCCGTGAAGAGGAGAAGTGTCCGAAGAGATCCAAGACTGGATCTAGGATGGAAGGAACCTGAAAGCAGAGGGGACAGAGTCTGGGTCACTTGCCAGTGACCGAGGGCAGGATGGACCAATGCCCACAGATGTCGGGTGCTTCAGGTGAGTTGATGGGTGTCTTGACTCTTCAGCCACGAGGTCCAGGAGGCGTCGACTAAGTCCACGAGCCGTATTCAAGCTGTCCCACAAAGTCTGTCGAGTGCTGCGGTGTCGGCGACTGGAATGGACACAACAAGCCTTGGCAATGGCAAATCTTGTAGAAAGAGAAGAAGGACTCCGGTGCAGGCCAGCAAGGTCTGAGGGACTCACACAGCAAGGGTAAGTCAGGGCACGTCTAGAGCAATAAGGGAAGCCCAAGCAGAAGAGGAGTTGCCTTCGTGGGGACCCACTAGCCAACGGGCTAGCGATCGCAAAGGAGCCTCAAGCCTTTGCACTGGAACCCGGCCCACGGGTCACTCGTGGAGTGGAGGCCAGAGATCTTCAGTGCAGTCAATGTTCAAGGCTGGAGCTACTCAGAGCCCAAAGCAGAACTTCAAGGATTAACAGGAAGTTGATGTACCAGCTATAGTACACTGTGTCCAGGGGTCATGGTTCCTCATCACCCACGATAGCCACAGGCCTCAGCTTTGCTGTGGACTCAGGGTAGCCTTGGGGAAGTCAGGAAATCTACCTCTGGTGATGCAGAGACTTCAGCGTCCAGCTGGAGATTTGGAATTGCAGACCGGACAGTTGCTTCTTTGGTGCCTGCCAAGCAGGGGAGTCACTCCTTGACTCCAAGGGAGATTTCTTCAGTCTTCTAGTCAGGATAGAACATCGAAGGTCCAGGATATATATTGCAGAGTTTCGTCCAGGGGAATCTGAAGTCGCAAGGACTGGGTTCCCATACTTATACTAAGTTTGGGGGTTGGACATACTCTAGGGACCCACCTATGGGAGGGTATGGAAAGAGGGGTGGTTACACCCATTTCCTTTGTCCAGTTTCGTGCCAGAGCAGGGGCAGGTAGCCCCTGCAACCAGTTTGAACTGGACTATGCACAGGGACACCAAGTGTGCCCCCAGTGCAGGACTTCAAAGCACCAGAGAGTGCTCCTGCCCAGCCCCAATACACATCTGCCTGTCTGGGGAGGGGGTTACACCTCTCTGTGACAGGAAACGTATTGTCCAGGCCTCCCCTGCCGGAGTATCGGTCAGCAGCAGGAGGCCAGACCCGTGTCTGTGGCAGAGGCATCCATTTTGTGATGCCAGGGCTGTACAAAGTCCTACCGGGTTAGACCAGTGTGAACATGTCTCTCCCTCTAGAAGGGTGGAATGCTACCCCCGCCACCAGAACTGGCGAGGTGGTAGTATTCCAAAGCATTTGACACCAAACACAACATTTTTCCGTGCAGACATCCCAAAGTTAGCATTTACCGCGAGGTTATAATGCACTTAAGAGTATACGGTCAGGCTGCACCACAAACAGCATCATAGGAGGTGCTCTGAACGTTGCAGAGGGGCTCTGCTCATGCAGGTGCATCCTTTCGCAAAAACCAAGCACTCTGCCTTCAGGATTGTTAAGGCCTGCCATAGGAGTGACTTATAGGTTTTATATGTGTGTGCAATGGTAGTGATATAGGTAGCCTATACCACTGTAAGCAGTAGCAGACCTGTGGTGCCATTTTGAAGTGCTTCCCAGGGGTGGCATAATACATGCTTCAGCCCCTGGTAGGCCTCTGAGGTACCTATGCACTAGGTACATAGTATACCATATACTAGGGGCTTATAAGTCACTTCAGAATCCAATTAGATATGTACCTAATGTACATGGAACCATTTTAGAGAGGAAGCAGCTAGGCTGGGGTCCTGATTAGCAGGGCCACAGCCAGACTAAGGTAAAAAAAAACAGTGAAACACCAGCAAAAAGTGGGGGTACCCATGTGAAGCAGATCCTACTCTCCTACACAACCCGCCCCCCCAAATGCAGGGACATTAAACTAACCTTGACCAGTTGAGTCTTCATGTTCTAAGTGGAAATACCTAGAGAGTCCATCTGCATTGGCAAGGTTACTCCCAGGTCTATGCTCCACTGTAAAGTCCATCCCTGTAGGGAAATGGACCACCTAAGCAGTTTGGGGTTTTCACCCTTCATTTGATTTAGGCCATAAAAGGGGCTTATGGTCTGTCTGAACAAGGAAGTGAGTACCAAACAAGTATGGCCTCAACTTCTTCAGAGCCCAAACCACAGCAAAGGCCTCCCTCTCAATGGCTGACCAACGTTTCTCTCTAGGGGTCAGCCTTCTGCTTATGAAAGCTACTGGCTGATCCTGACCTTCATCATTCAATTGTGACAGTACAGCCCCTACCCCCAATTCAGATGCATCTGTTTGGACAATGAACTTCTTGTAGTAGGCAGGACTCTGCAGAATGGGAGCAGTGCACATGGCCTGCTTCAGGTCATCAAACGCCTTTTGACAGCTAGCTGTCCACTGAACCTTTTTGGGCATCTTTTTAGAAGTTAAGTCATTCAGGGGTGTCACTATTGATCCATACCCCTTGACAAATCTCCTATAGTACCCAGTCAGGCCTAAGAAGGCTCTCACCTGAGTCTGGGAGCAATCCATTCCATTATGGTCTTGATTTTGCTCTGCAATGGTTGAACCTGGCCTCCACCTACAAGGTTGCCCAGGTACAGAACCTGACTCCGCCCTATCTGGCACTTAGTAGCCTTGATAGTTAGGCCAGCTTTTTGCAGGGCCTCCAAATCATTCCTCGTGTGGACCAGGTGATCCTCCCAGTCGGAGCTAAAGACAGCAATATCATCTAGATATGCTGCACTAAAGTCGTCCAGGCCTGTAAGGACTTGATTCACCAACCTTTGGAAAGTAGCAGGTGCATTCTTCAAACCAAAGGGCATTACCACACATTGATAGTGCCGACTAGGGGTAGAAAATGCTGTTTTTGGCTTTGCATTATCAGCTAGTCTGATCTGCCTGCAGCCAGCTGTCAGGTCAAATGTGCTTAGAAACTTGGCTGAGGCCAAAGTATCTATTAGCTCATCGGCCCTGGGGATGGGATGGGCATCAGTCTTAGTGACTGCATTGAGACCCCTGTAGTCTACACAAAACCTCATCTCTCTCTTGCCATCTGTAGTGTGAGGTTTGAGTACCAGGACTACTGGACTAGCCCAAGGGCTAACTGAGGGTTCAATCACATCCAAACCCAACATCTTTTGGACTTCCGTCCTTATACAGTCCCTGACATGGTCAGGTTGCCTGTAGATCTTATTCTTCACAGGTAGACTGTCCCCAGTGTCCACTTCGTGAGTGCACCAGGTGGTCTGACTTGGAGGCAGAGAAAACATATGTCTGAACTGGCTGAGAAGGTTTCTGCAGTCAGTTTGCTGCTGGGCAGTGAGGCTGCCTGCCAAGGCTTTACCATAAACTGACCCATCATCAGGGTTCTGAGAAAGCAGGTCAGGGAGTGGGTCACTGTCTTCCTCCTGTCCTTCATCAGTAGCCATGAGCAAGCCCATGTCTTCCCTGTCAACATATGGTTTAAGTCTGTTGACATGAAGTACCCTATGGGGACTCCTAGGGGTTCCAAGGTCTACCAAGTAGGTAACCTCCCCTTTCTGTTGTTCAACTATGGTATAGGGGCCACTCCATTTGTCCTGGAGGGCTGCTGGGGCCACAGGCTCCAACATCCACACTTTCTGTCCTGGCTGGTAAACAGTCAGTACAGCCTTTTGGTCGTGCCAGGCTTTTTGCAGTTCCTGGCTAGCCTCAAGGTTTTTGTTTGCCTTTTTCATGTACTCAGCCATCCTGGAGTGGAGACCAAGTACATAGTCCACTATGTCTTGCATTGGGGGCTTGAGAGGTAACTCCCATCCTTCCTTCACCAAACACAATGGACCCCTGACAGGGTGACCAAACAAAAGTTCAAATGGGCTGTAACCAACCCCATTTTGAGGCACCTCCCTGTATGCAAATAAAAGGCAGGGCAAGAGTAGGTCCCATTTTCGCCTAAGCTTCTCTGGGAGTCCTTTAATCATGCCCTTTAAGGTTTTGTTGAATCTCTCAACTAAACCATTGCATTGTGGATGATAGGGTGTAGTGAACTTGTAGTTCACTCCACACTCCTACCACATAGCAGTCAAGTAACTAGACATGAAGTTTGCACCCCTGTCAGATACTACCTCCTTCCGAAAGCCTACTCTTGAGAATACACTCAAGGGAGCTCTTGCCACTACAGGTGCTGTAGTGGTCCGTAGGGGAATTGCCTCTGGGTACCTGTTGGCATGATCCACCACCACCAGTATAAATCTGTGCCCAGATGCTGTTTGGGGATCCATGGGACCAACAATGTCAATCCCTACCCTTTCAAAGGGCACCCCCACCAAAGGTAGTGGTATCAGGGAGGCCTTTGTAGTGCCACCTGCTTTGCCACTGGCTTGGCAGGTTACACAGGAGTGACAAAACTCCTTTGTGTCTTCAGACATGTGGGGGACAATTATGTCCCAAGTCTCGGTCTGGCCCAGGTGTCCTGCTAGGGGAATAGCATGGGCTAGTGACAGTAGGAAGCCCCTAAACTTCAGAGGTATAACCAACCTCCTGGATGCACCAGGCTTGGGGTCTCTACTCTCTGAGTATAGGAATCCATCAACCCAATAAACTTTATGGGTGCCACTAGCATTCCCAGCTGCCTCATCAGCAGCTTGCTCTCTGTGGGGTTCAAGAGAGGGGTGGGTTTTCTGCTCCTGGCTCAGATCAGATCTGGAAGGGCCCCCTGTCCCCAAGAACTCAACCTGGTCAGGTTCAAGCTCCTCTGGGACAGTTCCTTCTTCAGGCTCAAGATCATCTTCCTGAGGAGACTGATCAGCATTCTGAGTCAGGTGGGAAGGCTCTGCCTTAACCCTACTGCTCCTCCTCTTGTGAGGCACCTGGTCCATTATTCCAGAATCCAGGGCCTGTCCAGCTTTAGACATTTTGTCCTGTGACCTAGTTACAGCAAAGACATGAGCAGGGATCCCTAACATTTCTGCATGTGTCCTGAGCTCCACTTCAGCCCAAGCTGAAGTCTCTAGATCATTGCCAAGCAAGCACTGTACTGGTAGTTCTGCACTTACCACAACCTTCTTAAGGCCAGTTACCCCTCCCCAGGAGAAGTTAACAACTGCCAGAGAATGGTCTGTTCTGAGATTGCTAGCATTGGTCACTTGGTACATTTCACCAAGTATAATCTGCCCAGGATCCACAAGATCTTTTGTCACCATTGTGACACTTGCTCCCGTGTCCCTGAATGCCCAAGCTTCTACTCCATTTATCAAAGGCTGTTGTCTGTATTTGCCCAGATTACTGGGACTCACACAGTGGGACATATCCATGCCCCCATCACAGACAAGCACAGCCTGAGTTGGAACTCTGACTAGGCCAGAGTCCATCTCAGAACCCAGGGTCAACACTACTACACCCTTATTCTGAACATTGCCACCACCTATTGTAGCTGTACTAGGGGGAACAGTTGCCTTAGGGGCAATGGTGGCTGGAGTCGATTCATTGGACTTGGTGCAGTCACTGGTCCAGTGAGTTTTCTGTTTACAGATTTTGCACCAAGGTTTCTTTTGGCCTTTACCCTTACTTGACTGTGACTCCCCATTAGAAGAAGATTTTTGGGGCCCTTGAGAAGACTTCTGGTCTTTACCCTTGTCCCCACCCTTGTCAGAGTTCTTAGAATCTTCTTTGGGTCACCACCTTGGATCTGTACTTTCTGCCTCACCCTAGTTCGGACCCATTTGTCTGCCTTCTTTCCCAATTCTTGGGGAGAGGTCAGATCAGAGTCTATTGGGTACTGGTGCAACAGCTGATTTTGACAGTTATTAAGAATCTGCTCCCTCATTATCAGATTGTACAATCCTATGAAGTCACACACTTTACTGCCCAATAACCAACCTTCCAGAGCCTTAGCAGCACAGTCAACAAAGTCAACCCAGACTTGATTTTGTTCTTTTTGGGTGTCGCTGAATTGTATTGTTCAGTGGCTAGGCCAAACCCATCTATCAGTGCACTTTTCAAGACCTGGTAATCATCAGCATCCTCTTCTCTTACAGTGAGGGGCTTCTCTATACCTTTGTCTGCAAAGGAGAGCCATAAGATTGCTGCCCACTGACCTTGAGGGACCTTCTGTACTTTACAGGCCCTCTCCAAGGCAGTTACCCATTTGTGGATGTCATCCCCACTCTGGTAAGGAGATACAATCTTACTTAGGTTTCTATGGTCATAAGACCTCTCCCTATCTCTAGGGAAATTGCTGCCACCAAGGGACTCTAGTCCCTCCTTTTCACTTGCTCTGTAGAGCTCTAGGGCTTCCGTATATAAGGCCATCTGCTGCTTTCTGAGGTTGAACTTGTCTTGCTCATACTTCAGCAGTCTCTCTCTCCTCTCCTGGGAGGTTTCCCTCCCTCTGTGAGAAGAGACAGAGGTCCCTATAGAGGAGTTAGACTGGACAGATCCCCTTGACAGAGATCTATCCCTTCTAGCCCTACTTTCAACTCTTCCGGGAGGAATAAAGGAGGGAGCATTGTTGTCATCCTCCTCATCCTCATCCAGGAGAGCTGGGTTCACCAGATTCTGGTCATTGTCACCAGTCTGGTCTGCATTAGAGGTAGGGTCGGGGGAGTTTCCACCCCTAGGCCCACCCTCAGCTGCTGCCCCACCCACTCTGCCTACCCCATCAGGCCCACTAGGCCCTGTGATATCATCCAGCTTACGTATCTTTATGAGATGCTGGATTGTTGGGCTTTTGCCTGTCTTCAGCCTCCTAATGGAACATAAGACCCTAAGCTGTGCAAAGAAGAGATCCTCATATTTATAGGGGAGGAGCTCACTGGATCCTGGCAGAGACCCACTGGTTCCTGGCTGACTAGACATTACTAATGTGGTGTGGTGTATTGCACTACCTACACTAGTGTGGCCTACTAAACTCTCTTGAGTTGTAGAAAGGGCGTGCTATCCCTTAACACACAACTCTAAGTTCAGTAGAACTTACTATAGCTAAACTTGATATTATATGTACCTTAGGTACCTTTAGTGGTTTTCAGTTGATCAATTCAATTGAGATTATCTGGTAAAACAATAGCAAGCTGGAATCCCACACGCTGCACACCAATGTGAGAAGGTGGCTTGATATATGCTTTCCACTAGTTCTAGTGGGCACCTTGTATCAGTCCAAACAACCCCTTATGCTGAATAGGTTAAAGACAACCTTTATTGAAAGCTATCCTAGTGATAGCTATGGAGAGCAGCCTTCAGGCTAAGTCTTGAAGGAATGTAAAGCAGCTTGTTTTACCAGTCTATAATCTCTTGAATGATCAAATGAAAGGACAACCACACCAGGTATATATTTAAAATATATTTATTTAAGATAAAACACACCCCTCTAGTCTCTTTATGAGACTGGAGTTCAAAGTACTTAATTTACAAGTTAGCAATCAACAGTAATAGCACAAATACACGTTTGGGCCCTAGGGGCGTACCAAACCATATACCAATAAAGTGGTATAAGAACCACGACTGAACCAGACACAAGGCCAAGAGCCTGTACAATTGCTGGGACCCCAAGTAACCACCCAAGGTAGAGCACAGACGACCCACGGGGACTGTGTGCAGTGTGTAAACACAACTGCGGGTTCCCGTTAGCTTCTATGGGCAATGTCGCGGTTGGAAATGTAAAGATTAGGGACACTTAGAATCGAGTCAGGACCAAACCCTTTTGGACTTAAGAAGTTCTAGGGCTAGCACCCACGGGAGCACCGGAGTACTCGAGTTACCTCACCCAGGGAAGCCAGGTGTCTTTTGGTGTCGGGTCACGTCGTCGATTACAATGGAAGCTGGCAAAGAACTGCTCCTGCCATGAAGAGGAGAAGTGTCCGAAGGGATCCAAGCCTGGATCTAGGATGGAAGGAACCTGAAAGCAGAGGGGACAGAGTCTGGGTCAATTGCCAGTGACCGAGGGCAGGATGGACCAATGCCCACAGATGTCGGGTGCTTCAGGTGAGTTGACGGGTGTCTTGACTCTTCAGCCACGAGGTCCAGGAGGCGTCAACGAAGTCCACGAGCCAGATTTGAGCTGTCCCACGAGGTTTGTCGAGTGCTGCGGTGTCGGCGACCGGAATGCAAAGGCAAGTCTTGTGGAAATAGAAGAAGGACATCGGTGCAGACCAGCAAGGTCTGAGGGACTCACCCAGTGAAGGTAAGTCAGGGCACTTCTGGAGCAACCAGGAAAGCCCAAGCAGAAGAGGAGTTGCCTTCATGGGGACCCACTAGCCAACGGGCTGGCGATCGCGAAGGAGCCTCGGGCGGTTGCACTGGAACCCGGCCCACGGGTCACTCATGGAGTGGAGGCCAGAGATCTTTGGTGCAGTCAATGCTCAAGGCTGGGGCTACTTGGAGCCCAAAGCAGAACTTCAGGAAAATATAAGAAGTTGATGTACCAGCAATAGTACACGGTGTCCAGGGGGTCAGGGTTGCTCGTCATCCACGATAGCCACAGGCCTCAATTTTGCTGTGGACTCAGGGTAGCCTCGGGGAAGTCAGGAAATCCACCTCTGGTGATGCAGAGACTTTGGCGTCCAGCAGGAGCTTCAGAATTGCAGACCGGACAGTTGCTTCTTTGGTGCCTGCCAAGCAGGAGAGTCACTCCTTGACTCCAAGGGAGATTTCTTCAGTCTTCTAGTCAGGATAGAACATCGAAGGTCCACGATATATATTGCAGATGTTCGTCCAGGGGAATCTGAAGTCGCAAGGACTGGGTTCCCATACTTATACTACGTTTGGGGGTTGGACATACTCTAGGGACCCACCTATGGGAGGGTTTGGAAAGAGGAGTGTTTACACTCATTTCCTTTGTCCAGTTTCGCACCAGAGCAGGGGCAGGTAGCCCCTGCAACCGGTTTGAGCTGGACTATGCACAGGGACACCAAGTGTACCCCCAGTGCAGGACTTCAAAGCACCAGACAGTGCTCCCGCCCAGCCCCAATACACATCTGCCTGTCTGGGGAGGTGGTTACACCTCCCTGGGACAGGAAACCTATTGTCCAGGCCTCCCCTGCTAGAGTTTTGGTCAGCAGCAGGAGGCCAGACCCGTGTCTGTGGCAGAGGCATCCATTTTGTGATGCCAGGGTTGTAGAAAGTCCTACCGGGTTAGACCAGTGTGAACATGTCTCTCCCTCTAGAAGAGTGGAATGCTACCCCCGCTGCCAGAACTGGCCGGGGGGTAGTATTCCAAAGCATTTGACACCAAACACGACATGTTTCCGTGCAGCCATCCCAAAGTTAGCATTTACCGCAAGGTTATAATGCACTTAAGAGTATATGGTCAGACTGCACCACAAACAGCATCAGAGGAGGTACTCCGAACGCTGCAGAGGGGCTCTGCTCATGCAGGGGCACCCTCTCACATAAAAACCAAGCACTCTGACTTCAGGATTGTTAAGGCCTGCCATAGGAGTGACTTATAGGTTTTATATGTGTGTGCAATGGCAGTGATATAGGTAGCCTATACCACTGTAAGGGGGGCAAACACACCCTTACCCAGGCTGCAGTAGCAGACCTGTGGTGCCATTTTGGAGTGCTTCCCAGGGGTGGCATAATACATGCTTCAGCCCCTGGTAGGCCTCTGAGGTACCTATGCCTTAGGCACATAATATACCATATACTAGGGGCTTATAAGGCACTCCAGAATCCAATTAGATATGTACCTAATGTACATGGAAACCATTTTAGAGAGGAAGCAGCTAGACTGGGGTCCTGATTAGCAGGGCCACAGTCAGACTAAGGTCGAAAAACAGTGAAACACCAGCAAAAAGTGGGGGTAGCCATGTGAAGCAGATCCTACTCTCCTACACCCCTCATCTAATATTCCAATTTCTTACAATGACCACATTGATGTGTCAATTTTAAAGAATAGGATTTTGGTGGCATCTCAATTTTGGTTCAGAAAGAGTTGTTGCATCCATGCTGCAACCTTGGTCACACAGGCATTTAATTTCTCCTGAGCGAGTTTGATGGTGTTAGAAATAGGAATTACGTTTTTAGTGTCGTCTGCATTTAAGAAGCAGACAAAAGAGGCCAAGGGAGGAGTGTAGCTGTTATATAGTCTGTGGCCAAGAATAAGCCGGAGGTCATCAACTATCTATATAAGACTAATTCAGTGATGTGTGCCAGGCAAAACTGAATTGGAGTGGTTTAAGAAGTAAATTGTTTTCCAGATAACTGATGGTCTGTGTGTTTACTCATTTTTCCATAATTGCGGCTGGGAAAGGCAGAAAGGAAATTAGATGATTATTGCTAAGCGTTGAAGAATCAGAAGTATTTTTAAAGAATGGGACTACCAAGGCATCCTTCCAGATGCTTAGATAGATTTCCAATGTAAGACATCTTTTACAGAGATTAGCTAGCATGCAGTGAATGTCCTGAACTGCAAGGGAATTGATAAAAGATGGACCAGGATCCAAGGGAGAGCCTGGAGTAAGAGAGGGAATGAGTGAGGCGATGCAATCTACAGATTAAAGTGATACATTGCTGAGGAAGACTCTATTGGGAGGAAGAGAAGTATAATCTAAGAAGGACAGTGTGTCAATAGGGGGCTGCAGGGCGAATCCAAACTGATTTAGGTGATATAAGTGCATTTTTCAGGCGAAGAGGTTGAACAAGCTTTCGACAATGGAAAATATTTTCCTGGAGTAATTGCTAGAATCCTCTATATTTCTAGTAAAGTTTGCTGTGCGTGTAGTGCGTATAAAGCATTGATATTTAAATAGCAACCTTATAAATAACTTTAGCATATAGGAATTATGGGCCATATTATCAAGGAACGGCGATAACATTATCGCTGCTTTAGCGATATGAAACTGCCGCTAAAGCGGCGATAATGGGCTTGATAATATGCCCTTGTGAATTCCCATAGAAGCCCATGTTGACACCAGAACCTGGGCTTCTATGGGATTTCACAAGGGCATATTATCAAGCCCATTATCGCTAAAGCGGCGATAATGTTATCAGCGTTCCTTAATAATATGGCCCCATATTCTTTCCTCCAACTACGCTTGAGGATGTTACAGTGACATTTAGCCCCCGCACGTTCCTCCTTGAACCAATTTAGAAGTTGCAGAAAGGTCAGGTGAAATGAGAACTAGGCTGTGCAGAGAGAAAGAGAAATAAATAAGTGCAAGTTCTACCTTGGACAATGAGAGCACAAAGAGCTGCAAATAGGTGTAGAACAGGAGATGAGGAGAGTATTGTTGATGGTGAAAGATCCAGAGTTTATGTCTCCTGAGGCAGTTTGGGCATGGACAGGTACAGATAGCATACCTTCGGCTGCTGGCATGCCCTCTGCATGGATGCACAGCATCATTGAGAACACAAGCCATTATTGTGATGAGGGGTGGCCTAATGAAACCACTAGCATGCTGCCTGAGCTGCAACAAGAAGTGGACAAAATAAAAGATGGACTGGAGTTCAGCTGCTTCTGGTCAAGCATGGGAACTCCCTGCTGAAGCCCATTAGATGCAAACACTTAGATCAAGCAGCTTTCTAGTGATTTCAGTAGACCACTCCACTCATGATGGTGGCCAGTTTTTCAGACACTTCTGTGCATCCTCCATGGATGAATATATAGAAAACCCACTACAGCAGTTTAGTCTTTTCTCGACCCATGGTTTGTAGGCTTCCTTCAAAAGCACTATGGGTTGCTACTTTATTTCCTTTTTCACTTAACTTGGAGACGCCTGCCTCCACTGTCTGCTCCCATGCTTCCTGGTGATGAGTAGCGGCTATCTTATTTTATTGGTTTTATGATTGAATTGCTCTCAGTTTTATTTTGATTACTGTTTCTTTTCCCACTAGCCTCCACTGGTACAAACATGGGGTGCAGAGTCTTCCCTCTGCTGCTGGCAGAGATGAGCAAGCTGTGTCAGCCTTGACTCCCCATAAGCACCACAGGCCTGCCTCTGAAGTTAGTAGACGGGTAAAAGAACAATTTCTAAAGACAATGATCCCATTAGATCAAGCTATGAATAATTAGGAATGGCTATAAAAGATATGGGCTCAAAAATTCCACAAAGACTCTCCATCACACATGAACCTCCAAACACTTGGGCTTCTGTTTAAAGGTTGGCAACAGGCACCTCAACTATGTCGGAGAACTACTAACATGCAGATGCAGTTCCTACACTACAGTGGTGATGTAGCAAGGGGCTTAGCCCAAATAACAAACTCCTTAGAGGAAATCACACTGGTAATGCAGGAATGAGGTAGGCAAAGTTAATTGGAGAACCTAAGAAAAGCTCAAGAGTGAGCTGTGTTTCCATTGGTGATTGAGCTACATAAAGGAGTACTAGAAGCCAGAGTGGAGAAGGACAAGGAAGGAACTTTGCATTAAAGACACAAATAGTACTACATACCATGACAGTGTTTTCAAGAAGTTAAGGAAAATACCGTTTTTTTTGTTAAACCTTTATTATGATCACTATTCTTCAGAATATTTTCAAAATGTACATATTCTTTATCTTTTAAAAATAAATGTTTTATTTGTTGCATATTCAAACATTACACTAAACACAACATCTTTGCTGCAGGTGATCCCATTCCAGATTAAGGGGGTCATTATGAGGGCAGATGGACTTCAGTCCGTCCACCATTGTATCGTATTTGGGACCACCCGCCTACATGGCGGCAGTCCCACAGGGCAAATTACGATGCGACTGCCACCGTGGCGGTCGCATTGCCCATGTTTTGTATAGTGGCGGGTGCTGTGCTCTGCAGCACCCACTGCAAGACGAAACAGACACCCCACACCTATCTCTGCACTAAGTGGCAGGCAGCATGTGTTGCCTACCACATGGTGTAGGGATTTGTAGGGGGCACTATAGGTGCCCCCAGGGCCTATGTCCCAGGGTTTAGGGGAGCTCCCCTAAAGGCCATCAAATTCGTTTCCACCTGCCCTTTTGTGGCGGGTTGACCGCCGCAGAACAACCATCACAAAGGAATATTGTAATTTTGGGATTACAGGGAGGTCAGACAAGCAGTCAGATGTAGACCGCCTGTCGAGACCGTGGCGGTCGGTGTTTCCGACCACCACCCGTCAAAATGCTATTGTTATATGGCAGACGGAGATACCTGGTAAGATGGCTGAAAGACCCTCACCAACAGGCTGTCAGTGGCGGTCCGTCGGCCATCGTAATGAGGCCCTGAATATTTTGTTGTGGAAGCAATACTATTGCAACATCAACAAAAAATGATTATGAACAAATCTCTTCTCAATAATCAACTGTAAGACACAAAATTAAACATCATGCACATGTACACTCTACCAAGTCCTCGGAGTACATCAAGCAAAGGCTAGGGGTCAAGCTTACATAACTGAGTTCTACAATTAGGGTGGAGGAAGGCAGAGGGTAGGGCAGTCCTTGATTGCTTTCACCATTGGGTATTGGGTGTCTTACAGGGACACTGAAGACCATGTATGTTATCACTGACGTCCTTCATGGAAGACGCTCATCTGCGGGAACTTTAATACCCTTTGCAGTTTGTTTCATACATCCAGGTCTTCCAGGAGCTTGGGATCAGTTCTGACTTGTTTCATTCACTCACCCTCAGCTGTACACCACTCCGCAGTGTCCTGTAGCCAACTCTCCAATGTCAGAGCCCTGGTACTAAGCCAGTGGATTGCCAGCCAGCACCTGGCCAGCAGCAGGTTGAAGTCAATGAAGTTTTATTTTGTTAGGCATTTTATAGTGGGTACCCTAATACTAAATAGGAAGAGCTGTGGGTTTGTTTTGCTGCAAGTCAAGGTTTATTCTGTGTCAATAAGGGACTGCCACCCATTGCCAGGAGTTCTGGATTTTGCTGCAAGTCCATGTTAAGTGGTGGTACATCACCCTATTTTGAGCATATTTAGGCCAGAGGAGCAATGTTGTACTATCTAGTTTATAGAGCATGGCAAGGGTGATATATGTACGATGAACCAAATTTAAATGTATGATGTGGAATCTAATGTTACTAGTTGCGGTTGTATTGAGTGTGAGTGCGTCCTGCCACTGCTTGTTCTGGAACTGCATGTTGCAGTCTGTTTCCCATTTCTGGCATGTGGCATGGGCTTATCAGTATCTCCCCACATTGCCTGAGAAAGGCGTGGTATTATCCCTGCATCCCTGTCCCTTGGCATAATCAATGTCAGCGTAGCTGAGACCCAGGGTTCAGCATCTTGGGAATCCCAAGTCTCTCGGGCCATCTGGCTAATAACCCTATAATGGATAAATTGTCCATTGTCCACCCAAAAGAGGTTCTGTGCCTTGCCCCATGTGAGAATGCGGCCCTCATCGTACAAGTACAAGTCACCCACAGTACGGTAGCGCTTCTGCTTCCAAATTCTATTGCTCAGATCTCTATCTAAACGTTGGAACCAGGGAAGGTTCCACAGTGGTGTATCTCAGGAATAGAGCATAGCAAGCCCCTAGGGTGCTCCGAACATGTCCCAAGCATCCAAGGGCAGTGTCAGGATTCTTTTGTCTGGCATAAGTGTGCTTCTCGTTCTATACATGGTCTTTGTGAGCTGTCATTGCATTTTGCAATCTTGCAGTAAAGTTCTGTCTACACCAGCATCTGGGCTGTACTAGGTCACCATGAATTGTAATTGGCATGACAGTACGCTTTGAGGTCAGGTACCCGAAGTCTGCCTTGTTCATATGTTCATTGCAACATTTCCATTTTAATTCTGCACTGCTTTTTCCCAGATGAGGGCAGTCAGTGCTGATTTAACGTCATGAGTTCGTCATTGGGGATTGGGCACACACAAAATTGAAATAGGTACAAGCATCTGAAGAGCACCAGCATCTTCGCTATAGATATTCTCCCCACCATGGACGGGGGAGGGGGATATCCAGTAATCTATCTTGTTCTATATGTTTGCTAAAAGTTTGGCTGGATTTAACATCCTCCACCTGTCTTAGTCATCTGTTACTTGTATTCGTAGAGATCTAAAAGATGTCAGCTCCCAGGGTATGTCAGATTCAGGGACTTGCTCTCCCGTTATGCCACTCAATGCCACCCGGGGAATAGTACAGATTTTTGCTTGTTGATTCTGAGACATGATTGCCACCTAAATTCAGCAAGTTCCTCAGGGAGTATGTGTAAGGATCACATAGGGTTGGATAAATACACCAATAAGTTATCTGCATGTAAGAAATTCACATGTCTGCTGTCCCATGTGCAAATCACCCAGTCATCGAGGACGTCATGCAACCTACATACCAAGATTTCTATAGAGAGCATCAAAAGCAGAGGCAACAGGGGAAAGCCCTGTCAAATTCCCTTGCCCAGCTCCCATTCCTTTGTTATCATGTTGTTAGTGCAGGCCTTCACCAGCGGCCTGGTGTACAACAGGGAGACCATGTTTATGAGCTTTGACCCAAAGTTCATTGCTTTGAATGTTTCAAACACATAGTACCATGTGACTATTAAATGCTTTTTCGGTTTCAATTGACACCACTGCCAGTTCCTAATTCTGGTTGTTACTGTTCCGAGCATGCTGGCCAGGCACCGGATGTTCAAAGCAGTCTGTCTACCTGGTATAAATCCGTTTTGGTCTGGGTGCATTAATGTACACATTTCTCATTTAAATGGGAGGTGATAGAATTGGGGTCTATAGTTGGCAGTCGGTATGCATCATGCCAGGTAGGTAAGCAAGGTTCCTTTATTGAAGTAAGGTGACAAGATGAGTTAGCACCTCCGACTCCAAGGAGAACTAAATCTCAACTCCCATCTGACACATCCAACATTCTGTTCCCCAGGTAACCCGAGGTTCTACGAGTAGAACCCAACTCATCTTCCCCCTTACATAACAATAACAACAAAAAGTCAAAAGATGAAAAAACAGGATGATCAAGAAACTTGTCATATATACAAAATAATGTACAAATATACATGTGGAACAAGAATCATAAAAATCTTAAAACACAAAATCACGCAACCTGAAAGATGGAAATCTAGCTCTGGTGGACACACGCCATTCACCACCACCAACCACAACATCATCACTTCCTCCGCTTCCTGCACACTTTTGAATGTCATGTGCAATGGAAACTTTATCTTTGTTCCACCACTTTCCATTTTATAATTTTAGCACATTCTTTTTCACATCCACAACTTCTTGTGGTGAGGAGAACTTGGAATCCTTTACGGCAATGATCCTGGGTACTTTAATTCTAACAAAATCACCAACGTCAACTTTGGACTCCCTTCCCCGCACACTCACATACTTATCCTGGGCAAGCGCTCTTTTCCTGCCCACGTCTTCCAATTTCTGCATGGAAATAGTGGAACACCCCATCCATTCTCTAGTCAACTAAGATGCAGGTAATCTATCTCTTAGTAGGGTAAATGGAGATGGATCAGTGTCAGCATTAGGAGTGGTGCGAACAGCCCACAACAATTTGCGTAACTCCTCCTTATTGTTCAGACCACTAGACCAAGCTAACTGATTGCTATCCTTGATAACTCTGTTAAATTGTTCTACCAGTCCATTGCTCCTAGGGTGATACAAGGAAGTACTGGTATGTTTAATTCCCAAAAAGGTAAAAAAATCAGAAAATTGAGACGATGTAAACTGACAGCCATTATCTGATAAAATTCCATCAGGAATTCCTTTCCTAAGGAAAATGAATTCCAAAAATTCAATGACATTGAAGGTATTGGGAGACTTCACAAACTTAACTTCTTGCCAACGACTGTAGAAATCCAAAACAACAATACCATACACCAGTAAACCGTGGGACCAATAATATCAATAGGTAATCTCCCCCATGGCTTGTTGGGAACCTCGATAGCTTCAACAGGACTGGGAACAGTGACTTGACACCTGTCGCTACCAGCACAATTGATATAATCACTAACAATGTGTTCAACATTCCTGTCCAATCCAGCCCACTAAAAATTTTCCCTGATCCTGCTCTTCATGGCCCGCATACCAATATGTCCCTTGTGAGCCAAAATAAGAACTCTAATTCACATGCTCTCTGGAACAATCAGCAACCTGGAACAATTAATAAGACTATTCATAAAAGAAAGTTCCCCCAAAACATGTTTGTAAGCATCACTCTTTACATCATCAGACTTCCATTCAGACCAACCTTGAAGAATAACATTTTTCACTTCGGTGATCTGAACATTAGTGTCACAAGCCGTAAGCCACTCACTCTCAAGTATAGCACCGTCACACCTCTGATCAACCGCACAAACCAAATCAGCATCCATACTCTCTGATATTTCCACCTCTTCAACTACATTGCAACTAGGCAAACGAGACATGCAATCCACCAAGACATTTTATGCGCCTGGAACGTATTTAACAGTATAATCATATTATTGAATTTTATATTGCTATTTGGCAATCCTAGGTGTGGCTCGTTCAATACCTTTAGTAGTGAATAACTGCACCAAGGGCTTGTGATCAACTCAAACAGTAAAATGGGAGCCCCACAAGTACATGAACAATCCCCCACCAAAACGCAAAAGCTTCTTGCTTGATGACAGAATAAGATGATTCGGAACCCTTCAAACTTCTTGAGGCAAAAGCTACAACTTCATCCTTGCCTTCTCTACGTTGCATAAGAACGGCACCTAAACCCTTCTGGCTGGCATCAGTCATAATGATAGTTTCATCACAGGCGTTAAAAGGCTTCAGGGGTATAGCATGAACAAGCTCTTTTCCAATAAGCAAAAATTCCTGATCACACAGATAATACCACTCAAATGTTACATTTTTCTTAAAGAATATTCCTCATGTGGCATGATTTTTCTGTACACTTAGGAATGAACCTTGAATAGAATTCAACTAAACCTAGGAAAGACCTCAGTTGATCTTTGTTTTTGGGAGTATCAAAATCATCAATAGCATTAACAAGATTAAACTTTGGTTCAACACCTTTAGCAGACAATTTGTAAGCTATATACTCAATGTTGGAAACACTGAATTTACACTCTCTGTGCAGAGAGTTACACCTCTTGCCTTCAAAATGGACAAAACATGATGCATTCTGCTATCATGTGTGTGTTTGTGTGTGTTTGTACTTATATAGCGCACTTCTACCCAGGGGTCTCGTAGTGCAGTATTCATACCGCTGTGGAACCCTTCCTGGTTTTCCTGTGAGATGTCCACTCCTGGGCACCCCCAAGGTGAAGCCAGGCATCCTAGCGCTGTGGGGGCCGTTGTGGAGATTAAGCAAGCTATTGCCCAGAGTTGCAGAGTGGGATCCATGATTAGAATAGGCACCAAGGTGAGAATTATCAGGTACAGGGAAATTGAATCCAAGAGCCGCCGAGGCGGGAATTGAACCCTGGTCCCGGGCCAGACCTCTGCATCAGGGTCTGCCGCTCTAACCATTGAACCACACTTCTCCACCATCATGCTGATCTTGATAATTGCCAAATACCAAAACATCATCCTGAAATGCAATAACCCCTTTGACATCCTTAAACATGCCTTCAACCACCCGTTGAAATACGGCGGATGCTGAAGCCAAACCGTAAGGTATATGCTTGAATTGAAATAAACCCTTATGAGTAATAAAGGATGTCAGAGGTCTACAATCAGGATGAAGGTTGATATGATGGTATGCTGAGGTCATATCCAGTAAGCTGAAAATGTGACCACCTTTCAGTGTAGACAGCTTTTCAGCGATGTTTGGCAAGGGGTGGCAATCAATCCAAATTTGCTTGTTAAGATCACATAAATCCACACACATGCGGACAGAACCATTAGCCTTGCGTGCAAAAACAATGGGGGCAACCCAATTGGAACATTCTACAGGTTCAATAACACCCAGGCCACAAAGTTTCTGTAATTCAGCTTTCAACTCAGCTCGCAAGGCTAATGGAACACTTCTAACTTTGTGAGCTATTGGACAAGATTCCTCAACCAGCTTGATCTTATTGGTGTAACCCTTCATGGTGCCTAACCCTTTTTGGAAAACTTCAGGAAACTGCAATTCCCACTTGTTAGAATGTTTTACAGGCATAACAGGTAAATAGCTGTCCCTTAACACAACCTGAGCTGGATTATTGGGGTCAAGCAAAATTCCTAAATTCTTTCGATCATGCCAACCCAACAAACAGGAATCGTCCTTGGCTATGTACACAACCTCATCAGAACTGTTAGTTTGAAACTTCAAAGTGGCGGGGAATTCACCCACAACATCAATGGTTTTGCCACCATAACCTACAGGATGTAGTTTGGAATTGGACAACTGAGTACCACTAAACTGGTTGTGCCAAACTTTCTCACTCAACAAGGTATAAGGTGAACCAGAGTCCGCCATAACCGTTACCTCAATACCATTCACACTGACTGTGCAAAATGGTCTAGCAAATTTGTTCAAACCAATTTGACATATAGGATCATCAGCAACAAGGTCCTTGATCAAAAGGACCTCATCCTCTTCACTAGCAAATGTATCCTCCTCAACACCTTCACTAGGACCTACTCCAAGAACTTTTTTCTTATATTGAACCATATTGGAAGATTTGCAAACTTTAACAAAATGATCCTTCCGCATACATTTAGCACATGTGATGTTCTTAGCAGGACAAAACATAGCATTCCCTAAATGAGAAGGACTCCCACAATGATAACACTCAAATTGTCTGAAAGGAGGCATTTTGACTAGCTTGTCTAAGGTTTTAGCAGTCTCAGAAGTACTTTCGGAAGCATCCTTACTTTTGGATTGGATATATTTGGATTTAAATGCTAAGAGAGCAGAAGAGTGAGATTTCCCACCTGACACAGTCAATTGACTCATGAATGACGTAGTTCTCTCAATCCTAGAAGCAATTTCTACAGCCTTCTACAATGTAAGGTTAGGTTTATATAACAGAGTTTCTTGAACCTTCTTGTTATTAGTTTTCTCGACTAACTGATCATGAATAATTTTATCCTCGAAGTCCCTATACTCACACGAAACAGCTAGAATTCTTAAGGCTCCAACATAGCTGGCAGCTGATTCATCAGAAATTTGAGTTCTTCAATAAAATTTGTGTCTTTCCATGACATTTTACCTTGCCTTGAATCTCAAATCCAGTGTCCTTGAAGCTGTGGCGTACTCATCAATAACGCTGTCTTCCTCTCCTTCACCTTCTCCAGCCAAAATAGGATCAGAAGGAATGTGCTTGAGGATTTTGCGTCCATCAGCACCTAAACAATGACGAAGGATGGCAAACTATTTTTTTATGAGTAAAGTAGTCACCATCTAGTGCATCCAAAAATGCCTCAAAAGCTTCCTTTCACTGCTCCCAATCAGACTCTGGATTGGTAGGACTTGGAGAAAAGGCAGGTTGAAGGACGGGGCCCTCTAGGGCCACGCGGGTACTAATGACCACCTGCTATGGCTTCCTAAATGAAGAGTCGATCAGACAGTAGAGAATGAAAATTTACGTATTTCTTGTTATTCTCTGCAGAGGAGCCCAGTTAGACCATCATCATAAGATGTTTGTCGAGGGGACTGACTCCCCAACATTTGCCAATAATAGATAAACCCTTCAGGAGACTCCGGCCACGCCTCTGGTGGAAAAGTACAGATCTGAGCTGGACACGAACAAAGGAGATACAGAGAGATGAGCCAACACATGCCAGATGGGCATGCTATCAGTAGCCCAAGGCCACTGTGCCGAGTCTCAGCGTCTCCTAACGTGGGGGCAGAGCTACATGTATACAACGGAATGCAAAGCAGAATAATTGTCTTCTTAGCAAGTCGAGTTGCAGCCTTGAACAAAGTAAGGAAATGTTACGAAATACAGTATTCTGCTGAGACAAGCTATTCTGAATTCTAAGGCCTAGCACGGGCTCAGCAGAGACAGGCTAATAAGGATTACAAAATACAAAATGGAGTCACACTTGCTAACGAAAGCTTGCATTTTACCGGGATAACCTAGCGGGTTGCATAACGTGAACATAATTACATGTACTTTAGTCACACATTGCTAACCTATTATAACATGCTGAATACGATATGGGAACGGGGAATTTTAATTCTAACAGACCCTCTTTTTAGAATGTGTGGCTAAAGCCTTTGTTGCTATCCGGTAGGGTCTTTACAATTTTAGTGGGGAGGAGACAGTACATAATCATCTATCAATCAAAGTAAGGTAGTAACAAGGCAAGCATTTCAATAATCAAACAGGCCTTCGTCAATAAGCATAATTGACTGCACTTATTGCAACACAAAGGGGCTTGAAAAGCAAGTCACCTTGCTGCGCTGCACTGCATGACAGGGAAAGAGAAGGAATGTGCTGTATTTAAGTCAATATGGCGCATTTGTGCCTTTTCCCCTTGTCTGGCGCCCTTTTGACTGCCTAGCATCAATACAGGCACGCTTGCACCATCGTGAAAGAGTGCTTACGTTGTAAGGGAGAATGTTTTTTTACAGGAAGGGGCAGCTGTCTGCACAAAAACAATTATCTGGGGTATTTTCCTCTTTCTGTGTGTGCTGCAAAATGCAGCACACATAGAAGGAGGAAAATATGAGAAGAAATAAACATATTTCTCATTGTTGCACCTCACATGGGGTGGCGTAGGTTTTTGGTGCATTCCCAGGTCTACCACTTTTGGCAAATCTGAGAATGCACCAAAATCCTTGGATGTTGCATTGGAACACCCATGCAACGCCCATGGAAATGCCTTCCTGGTGCAGAGTAATGCAATGCGTCGATTTGCGCTGCATTGCATTACTCGAGATTTATGAAGCCACTCAGGGCCATGCCAGGTGGCCTTGCTTGGCTTCATAAATCTCATTTTTAGGTCTCGCCTGACCCAGCGCATGCGCTGGTCTGGCGAGACTTATTGAGAGGGCTCCAAAAAGTGCTACCAGGCCAGGCTAGAGCTACAGTGCATGTGCGCGGGCGCGCGCGCCGGGCTTTACCGCAATTACTTTCACTTTCGCGGCCGCACGGCCGCTTTGATGTTTGATCGTGATCGCGATCACTTTCACTTTCACGGCCGCACGGCCGCTTGGCATAGCCAATAGGTCTCGCTTTTGGGACCTTATAAGTATTTAGTTATGCAACTGTTGTATGGCTAGACACTTATAAGGTCCGAAAGGCGAGATCTATTGGCTATGCCAATGCTTGTTAATTTGCGTCGCTCTTGCACCATGCTCTGTGATGTAAGAGTTACACAAAGGGGCTTGTAAAGATGCCCCTTAGTGCATAAACACTGCCACCTGAAATGCAACAACGCTGTTTTAGAATTTATGAAATACCCAAATGTGGCTACTAAGGTCAAATAAAGATAAGAATTACTTAAAACCTTTCCCCTTGCTAGCCACTCATATAGTCCAAGGTTTCTAAAGATATTGGAGTTATGAATGCTCCCAGGGTTTTGCTCAACTAGGTCTGTGATCAGACCCATGGCAATACACACTACTTGTATATTTAATTAATGTTGACTCTTTCTTTTGCGATATACATGCTGTTCCAGAGGGTGCACAAATTAGAACATGTGTGCCACCTACATATCCCGGTACTTTGGGAAAATGTGCTATTGCATAGAATTTGATTTATGTGGCTTCTAACTCAGCAGAGGCCCTGAAAATTCAATGTGTGAATTAATTCTATTCAACATTTCTTCAAGAAAATTTCAAAGATCCCTGCATGGATATCACTCCTACAGCAGTGTGATGGTTGCTACTTGAAGATAAAGTTGTAAGTTACATAAAAAGCTAAATGCATGCAGGTAGAGCCCCAGTGTGCTGTGTAGGCCTACTTAGTACAGTGTCTACATTTTTATTTAAAGCAAGAATGAACTCTTTGCTTAACCTGTACCTAGGATAAACCTCCTCATCTGTTTGTACAAATAGAGTCGCCCTTTTCGTGAAAATCCTTTTCCTCCTTCTCCTCCTCCTCTGTTCCCCTCCTCAGTTCAGCTCCAAGTCTGCAGCCTGGGGTGCACCTGTTATTTTTCATACCTTCTGTCATTTGTTCTTGTGAAGAAAAAAAATATGCTTCAACACGTTCCGACTAAACATATGGCATACTGCAGAAGGGAGGTGGACATTATAAGAAATAAACATCATGCAGGAAAAGCACTCATGGAAATCAATAGCTTAGATGGGCTTCATTGACTTCTCCATGCATATTTTAGAATGCACACAATATTGGAAATCTATGCAATCCATTAATGTGTGACTGGATTTGGTAATTTACGAATTTTATGAAATTGATTAAGAATAGGGTTTTGCTTATGTACAGTATTAATCTAACTTATTATACTCTACATTTTTCTTTAATGTAAGTACTCTCATTACATTGATATTAGCTATAAATAAACTCCAGTAGTAAATGTCAGACTCCACGATTGCCCTTCGATATAACATAATGTAATTTTTGATATGCACAATAAAATAACTGATGAATAAAGCAGGGCTAGGCTTGCCACAAAATGTGCCTTGCCATCAATGTCTCTCGAATTTTGTAATGTTAGGTATTTTTTAAAATACTGCTTTTCTATTTTGATCACTTGCCAATTCTCCATAAATGCACACAAGTGAGTGCACTGTAAAAACTACAGCTGTGCTTTACTATCGTAAAATGCTTTTTGGTTTTCTTTTTCAAAAAAGTAACAGGAATGCAACACTTCCCAGTGGCACCTTTTACTGATTTGATTTTCCACTCTACTAGTACTGAACACTGGCGGCTGCTGCCGATACAAGGTGGGGTGGCAGCGCTGGGGGAGTGTGGGGGAAAAAACAATAACAAATAAATAAAAGTACAGTTAACTTCCTGCTACTGGCCGCCACCTCCGTGATCCTCCGCTCCCGCGCCTCGCCTCAGTGCTCCTCCGGTCCAGGAACCACAGTTCCCATGAACACAGGCTCCCAGACTCCCCGACTGCCAATCCCAGCGCTTCTGTACAAGAGCTGGGATAGACCTGAGTAGACTTGTTTTCTACTCCAAAGGGGACTGGAAGCCTGTGCCGGTGCTTGAGCCTGCTGTTCTCTCCACCCGGCAATGCAGCTTGGGTTGGGGTTGGGGAGATGTCAGTGCGTATGCCGGTTTGGCCATCCTGAGACGGCATGCAAACTGACTGATGGCTCCGGCTCTTACTGGTAAATAAAATGATAATAAAGCAGTTTTAATCTGATCTACTGCTTCCAGCAGTGGGGCAACGCTCCTTCGACATAATGAAGGAGCCGCCCCTGGAGTCACTGTGTTCCTTTTCATTTCAATAGAGCAGACATGGTGTAGACCTTAGTGAAGCAAGGTTTAGATTTCTAGTACTTTGAGTCCAACCTCCAGTCAGCTGCATTAAGCACATTGATCGGAGGTTTTCATTTTCTTAATTTACATACGTAGTAGAAAATTGACTGTATGGGGGAGTCCGACATAATAACTTGTACCAAGGCGGCACACGTTGACAAGGGAGGGACTAGGAGGGCAGCTCCTGCAGAAACCACCTCAGCATCCTTGGCCACTTTCAGTGCAAACCTCTTCTTGTTCCCAGTGTCTCTGGGGAATGGGAGGAGTAGAGTCTGTTGTGTGAAAACGGCTTGCACAAATTGCACAGCATAGATAGACTTTTACTCTCTAGCACCATCGTTTTCTCAGCAAAACAAGGAACAAAGTTACACAGCACTTGTGACACTGTGACTGAACTCCAGGCTGCTGAACCTTGCTTTTCAGTCTAGGCACGCAAGGTCCAGGTCAAAGCATCTAGGGGCATATCAACAACAACCGGCGAAAATTATCTCTAAGCGCACTTAGCGCTAGGATAATTATCGCCGGCTAGCGTGAATTTTTATCGCTGAGATAGCGTGCTATTAGCAACGCTTATCTCAATAGCGATAAAAATCCTCACGCTAACAGGCTAACGTGAGATTATCGCTGGAAACCCAGCGATAATCTCACGTTACCTTGTTGATAGGGACAGGCAAATTTAGCCATGATATCCTCCTTCCATAGGATATCATGGCTAAGTCAGAAAAATACCAGACGTAAAAAAGTAGCGTTAACTGCGGTTAGCGCTGCTTTTTTGTCTCTAACAGGGTTAGCGACATTCTTGATAATAGGAGAAATGTCGCTTAGCGACATTTCTCCTATTATTTTACTCTGGAACGCCCCCTTTGCATCTCATTAGAGATGCAAGGGGAAGCGTAGAGTAAAAGGGTGCTAACATGCGAATTTGCATGTTAGCACCCTGTTGTTGATAGGGCGCTAGTTTTATCTATCCTTTTTTGGCTTTTAAAGCCAAAAAAGCAGAGACAAAGCCCTTGTTGATATGCCCCCTAGTTAGTAAGTGTTTGAATTTTTTTCTTCATGCATGCATGTATAAGTGTGTATTTGTTATAGTATAAACTGAACATCTGTTGTCACTAATACATCTGGGATCTGTTGGTGGGTACAAGTCTTAAGAATGCAGGAAAGCCTGTCGTTGTAGTTCGGTGACTCATAACACTATTTTCTTCTTCCAATCTAATCAGAAATAATGCCACAAGCTCTGAACCATAGCCAGGCTCGCCACCTCTCTCCAATTAATAGCCCGATTGATGCACATCAATTCTCATCTCGGCTCTGCTGACCTACTGCCATTCACATCACCACACATCCACTGCCAACCTTAGTACTAGCCACTCATGCCATTCCTCAGCTACATAACTCATACAATTGTTTACCCACAATAACACTCAGAAACAATCAGCCGCTACCACTCACGCTAATAGTGATCTACAGCAAAACTCTCTAGGGCATATGTACAAAGAGTTAACGCTGCCGTAGGTACGGCGGCTTTACTTGTATCGCTGTATGTACAAGTTGCCGCTAATCAGGGTTAGCGACAGCATTCTGTTGATATCGTCCATATTTCTGTTCACCACTTCTTTTAAGAGATAGCCAATGAAAATTAGATGCAAGGTAGGCGTTCCCGTGTAAAAACAGGAGCTAACCCCACTTCGCGATATGTAAAATGATCGCGGGGGCCAGTGAAACGTTAAAAAAACTGCCACTAAGCTCCATTAGCATCTTGTTTCTAAGACCAGAAAAAAGGTGGTCTTAAAAATGGAGATAACTAAACAGGATATAAAGTAGAGTTGCCAAGGACCACATTTGACAACCCACAAATGCTATGGAGGTACTTACTGCTCATGCAGCTTGGAGGGCCAAGAAGACCACAACAGCCACTGCCCCCGCCCCCAGTACCACCGCAGAGGCAGCGCCAAAGAAGACAGCGGCTATATTGTCAACACATCACCCTGATAGACCTAATACCAGAGGATCTGAAAGCCCACTACAGGCTGAAAAGGTCCTCCATCCTCCGCATATTGACCCAGATAGTCCCCAGGCTGCAGGCACCAACCCAGCGTTGCAACAACATCCCTCCACAGGCGAAACTCCTAGCAGTGCTTCACATGTTGGCCTCAGGTACCTTCCAACCAACCACTGCCAAAGTTGGGGGAGTCTCCCAGGCATCCTTTTCAAGGTTCCTCCCAAATGTCTTGGATGCCGTCATCAGCTTGACACCACAGCACCTACGCTCCAGAAAAGCTTGACACCAAACAAGGCTTCTATGCCATTGCTGGCTTTCCCCATGTGTTGCGGGCAATTGACTGCACCCATGTCCTACTTGTGGTTCCTGCGGACACTGCACACATTTACCGGAACAGGAGGTACACACACTCCATGAACGTGCAGGCAATCGTGGACTACTGGGGCTTGTTCACCAATATTGTAGCCAAGTTTCCAAAGAGTGTGCATAACTCCTACATCTTCCGGCAGTCCATCATCAACCAGCGTTTTGAGAATGGCACATATGGAAATGGACTGCTTGTTTGAAAGTACAAACTGAACACACCACACACAAAAAGTCCACAATCATGTAGCAAGCAAATGTGAGAATGCACATGTAGCAAAAGTCAAACAACATGCCTTGAAATACGTCCACCCACCATACACAAGAACCTAAGGGACTGAGTAATAAATACTGGGGCACTCCGCATGAGAATATTTGTGGGTTCAGAGAGGAAGTGTGGCAGTCTGGTCCCTTGGCTTCTGCCGGTGATGAACGATTGGATACAGTCAAGGTTGGCTCCTTGTATGCCTGCGTCATGTAGTCTGCCCGCTAGTGTGTGGTGGGAGATGGTGTGGAATGCTGCTGACAGGTCAAGTAGAATCAGGGCTGCGTTGTGGCCTTGGCCGTGGAGGGTGTGAATGTTGTCTGTGGCAGTGAGAAGGGCAGTCTTGGTGCTGTGGTTGCTTAGAAATCCAGACAGAGACATGTCCAGGATAGCGTTGTCAGTGGCTTATCTGGTGGTCTTGGTGAATTCATGGATGACGTTGAATATGTCTTTTGAGTTGGTGGCATATGCAACTATTATGTCGTGGCAGAAGCGATGCGTTGGTGGTATTTGGACATGGTGTTCTTGTAGGCCTAGAAGTTAAAGTGTGCTTTGCAGTTTCTTCGGTTTTCTCCAGGGTTATGCAGATGTGTCAGTTTTGTGGCGAAATATGCAGATTTGCTGCCAGTTGGAGTGGTGTGACCGGTTGAGTTTTTCTGTGCATTTGGAGATCCATGTGTGGGATTTCCTAGAAGAGCATTTGGCGTCGGCTGCAGTGTTGGGGAATTTGCAGTTGAGGGTTGATAACATATTCTCATCCGTGACTCAGCTCCAGTACCTTTGCGTTGCAAGATGTGCGGGTGTGTCCGGCTTGGTTATGTTGCCAAGGAAGTGTATGCAGTGATGGTTGGTCCATGGGTGCTGTGTGGTGTAGCTGAAGGGTATGCTGTTTCCTCCTGCAAAGAAGGGGTCGAGGGTGTCTCCTGCCATGTGGGTTGGTTTGGGTAAGAGTTGTGTCATTCGCATGTTGGTGACCTCTTCATCTCGAGGGTAGTGGAGTTGGTGTCTTGTGGGTTGTTGAGGTGGAAGTCCATGTCTACGACGAGTAGGTAGTCCATGGAGGTGATGGCGTGGGGTGCAAAGAGGTCATTTATGGTGTCCTCAACTGAGAAAAATCCTAACTTTAAGACTTTCAGTATTCACAGAAGGCATTTAGGAGTGCTAAAGTTGGGACTCCTAATTTCTGTGAAAACCGAAATGAGTAAGTGCCTTCTGTGAATACCAAAATGAGTAAGTGCCTTCTGTGAATACCAAAATGGTAGTAAGTTTAGGATTTTGTCTTAAGTTAGTTCTGTGAATCGGGCCCATGTAGTTAAACTTTATGGTGACACATTCCTGATATGCGTAGTCCATGCACTGTACAGTTGAAGGCATATCCCCCCTGCTTATGGTATGACATGACATTTTGACTCAACTGTGCTGAATGTGTGCATTGTAGGAAATGGACCTTTTAGATAGTAGGCTGCATGATCACTATGTTGTGACAATGCATGTGTTCATGGACTGCCAACTCACTCCATGCTTTCTGACTTGCTGTACACAGGGCTGCATCTAATGAACATGGAAAAGGGCACATTGCCTGTAGATGCGGCAGGCTGGCAAAATGCCCCCCTTGCCTCAACACCACGTACATGCAATTGTCTGCACAGGGCTGCATCCCTTTGACGACAAAATGAGGATGCACTGTGAATGCAACAGATGATGTGCACAAGTGAGCATGCCCCCACCAATGCCAGCACACATGCACCATTGTGCAAGGGTGTCTAAGTGGATTTTTAAGATTGTCTATGTGCATGAAGGGGGACCTTACTGAGGGATAAAAAAGTAGATTTCCCGTATTTAAGGAGTATCAGACCTATATTATGTTAGCATGATGAATCTATACGTACACTCCCTGTTTGATATATATTTATATTCTTTTGTTTGGAGGAAACTCGTTTATTTCCTTTCTGTATACCTATTGCTAAAAGAGTAGGCAGAGAACCATACAGACGCCATCTTCTGATCATATGCTCGAGCACGGGCTGTTATCACGTGTTGATCACGTGCAGTTGTCAGGCCCCAAGCATTTGAGTTACTGGTAGCAGCTGAAGGTAGGCTGTTTATTTGACTGTTCTAAGACTCAAGGTCGCATCTGGCTTTGGGGGCGATAAGCTCATTCTTGGAGGCGCCGTGTCTACCCTCCCAGGCACCAAGACGAAAGGGAGTCACCCCTCCTGACCTCATCAGTAATAGATAGTCAAGCCTTTGTACTGGTCTGATGTGTGCCATTTATGGTCCTTTCCTGGAGCTCAAGGGCCAACTGGAGTGTTTCCTTTTCCAGTGATTGTATGTGTTGAACTGAAAAGTATATAACCTCATGTTTGAATACGAGCCAACAGTCTTCTCGGCGCACCTGATGGGTGAGGTTCGGATAGGCTCCTCTATAGAGTATTTTCTGTTTAATAAACTATTGAACCTTCTTCACTGCCAACTGATTGATTATTTGGTAATGGTATTGGGACTATTGGTAGGTATAGTCCTATAGTTTATTTTTATGGTACTTCAGTTGGCCACTGTGGTGGGACTCCGTGACTGGGTCGTCCTCCCCGTAAACGGGTGGTAAGGACAAGGGGTAATTCTGGTCCAGCGGGTGAACGGAAAAAGGATCCTTTGAAATGTAGCCATCTTTGGTATGAACTAACTCCGCTCTCACGATCAGAGTATCCCCAGCTGCTAGTGACCCTTCACCGGAGTCCTACGGGCGTAACCCAGGAGCTGATCGTGTTGGTCTTCAGGAGTTGGCAGTGGAGAACACGCAATTGTACCTGTGTGCACCAGGTGAGTGGAATTGTTTTGATGTTCTTGGCATACACTGTTGAGAAGTGCTTTTGAAGCAGTTAACTGTGTAAGTATTTGGTGGTCAGTGCACCATGGAGAATCTTGGGGGTCTGACGGGGCAGCATTGTGGTGGCTGCACGTATAGATGCTCCACGGACCTTTTGTGAATAATAGAGATGCCGATCAGATGCCCGGTGTGGCACGTGTGGTGCGCGCCCGGCCGGATTGCTCTCGGAAAAGCCTGTGGCTGTACCTGGGTTGCCTTGGGAACACATCTGAAGCGGTGCTAATGAAGCGGGCTTAGTCAGAATAGTCCCAAGAGTGAACCAGGAAGGCTGCGGGATGGTCTGTAGGTCGGTCTGTGGTTATACCTGTCTGACGGTCTCTTGGTAGTCTTTGGACTGCTTGATTTTGGTATCTGTTGGTCTTGGAATCTGAATTTGATTGATTCTCCACGAACAGGAATCGACGGGCTCTGTTCTTTGTTTGAAAAGACGTCATTTTGAATATCTTTGTATGTATCTATATATTATTGTCTTGTGTATGTTTGAATGAGCGTGAGGTTGTATGTTTTGCGAATGTTTGGAAGTTTATTTTTATGATCGAATGAGGAACGTGTGACGACAGTAACCTGCCATGTTTTAGCAAATTGAGTTGTTTTGGATGTTGTTGCCGCCCTAATGATACGCGTTTGGCTGAAATTCAACCTGCCCCGCCTGAGGACAGCCCAAGTTATGATATGTATGTAAAGCATGGTATGACACCTCTCTTGTTTAATACACTATGGCATAAATATACTAAAGATAATGTGGAATTACAATGGCCTTTAACCGGGTCTTTTGATGAAAAATAGATACATTTTCTGCAGGATCGATTATTTTCTAAATGTAGTCGACAGTCAATGTTTGACTCCCTAAGCCTGTGGCAGAAGGAAGCAAAGTGTAGACGTATGCGGGAGGAGAAAGTATGTAGGATTCAAGGAAATCAGACGATTACGCAGAAAGCTATAGCTTATGATAAAGCAAAAACTGAACAAGGGATTGATTGTGCAGAGAGACAATTTAGATTGCAAGTGGATAAGACCTATGTGGCTAGGACTGGAGCGGAAGATGAGATAGAGGATTTATTGGATACTCGTCCACCTCCACCTTGTGCTCCGCAGCGTATATATATCCCGTTGTTCCCCCCGCTCTAGTACAGGCCCCTTCAGCCTCCACCCCTGTTGTTTCCTCTTCCCTTGCCTTTCCGGGAACGTCCCCTGTTGTGTCACCCTCAGTGTCTGAGACGGCTACTTTATGGCCTGTTACACTGCCGTCTTCTGTTATGTCCACAGCTGTTTTGTCTCCCCCCACCCCTGTGTGGGCTTCCCTTTCTGTGAGCACGACCCCATCTCCAGCTGTTTCGACTCCATTTCGTGCTCCGGGGGATTTCGACGCACACGGAAGATGTTTACTCGTTCGGCTGTAGGACAGAATGAGAAACAGATGATTGCGGATCAGTCATCTCAGTGGATGCGACAGCCTATTTACACTATAACTGATATATGGAACACGTTTCGAGACTATGCGCCCGTTATGCAGCAAAATGCCTTGAAACACATGGCTGCACGTATTATTACTCTCTGGGAACAGTGTTTTCCAGGAGGGATGGCCCCTCAAGTGATGTATGACATCCGGGACAGGGCTCATAAGTCTGAACCTAGCCCAGATGAAGTGTATAGAAATGTGGAGGTTTTATTAAATTATTGAGAACGGATGCATCAAAAGTGTCCCTCGTGGGACACTCAGCATCCTATGCGAGAAGTTCATCCTATCTTTCATCCTGAAATACCGGAACTAAAGAATGACCAGGGCGTGGTGACTAGACCTCATGTAGAGGCCCGAGTGCAGGAGCAATGGGTTTACACCCCCTGGAAGAGGAGTTAAGTCCTCTCGCTAAAATCACAATTACCCGACCCCCGTAAGAATCCCACGGTCTATTATAAGGCACTCACAGAAGCGGCCTCTTTGGCCGTTTATGACCTTAGCTGACATAGAGCTATTTTTTGCATTGTTAGTTCCCGTTGACGTATGGCGTCAGGTGCATGATCAGGACCATGCTCAAGAATTAGGCGAAACATGGGAGCAGATAAAAGATTGGGACAAGGATCGTAAGCCTGGAAATAATCCGAAACCTATATTATTGGCATTACCTGGACGTATTATCACTTACATGCATTCCTTAATTCCACCTCGTAAGGTGGATTGGGACAAATTGACCACATGTAAACAGAAGAAAGATGAAAGTGTTTCTGATTTTTTCACTAGATTTGAGGGCGTATTCATTGACTTTAGTGGACAGGATTTATCGTTGGAAGGTGGTATACGATTATTTGTTAATCGTTTTGTGACCAATTTGTTACCAGAAGTCTCTGCACGGCTACAAGCCGCTGAAAGTACCTGGACCACTTCCACGCCCTCGGTAATATTGAATATGGCCCAATATTACGAACATAGAGGAAATGAGAGTAAGGATAAGACGAAAAGAGAACGAAGGATCTTAAAACACGGTGTTGTTGCAACAAGTTGTTCAAGGACGAGGCAGAGAGAGAGGCGGTAGAGGGTACGTCCCGCGGGGGGCAGAAACTGAACGAGGCAGAGGACCAGCTCTCGTTTTGGGAATAAACCAGTGTGCTTATTGTAAGGAGGAAGGGCATTGGCGATTTCAGTGTCCGTTGTTGCTGGCCCAGAATGGGGCTATGAGAAGTAGAGGAAGAGGTTGGGGAAGTGTGGATCGCAGTGATATGCGACGAGAAGAGGCGGCTCAAGTTGGACAAGAAAATAATTATTTTGATAATCCAAGAGGTAGGCAGTATTATAATGAGGAGTGTGCAATGGACGCGACCGAAGGGTATGCTTATATATAGGATAGCCATGGACAGAGTGAGGGCCAGGTGTCAGTACCCGTTGATCAGCAAGGAGCTTATGTAGAGGCGCATTTGATGGGGAATTCTGAAAAGTTTTTAGTTGATACGGGTGCAATGAATAGTTCTATTTCCCGTTCCCTGGTCCCAGGGGCTGCTCTGTCCGGGCACAATAATGTTTTGGTATGATTCTCAGGAATTCCGGTGGTGAGCCCCATCTCCAAACCTATTCCTTTTACAATTGGTCCTGTTATGATAGACTCCCCGTTTCTTTTGACTTCCCATTGTGGCGAAAAAAAATTGGGCTTGGATTTGTTGAAGAAATTACATGCTAAGATTCATTGTTCACCTGGTGGTGTTTACTTGACTATTAATTCCCTTGGGAAGTATACTTTGCAGTGTTTCACTAAAAATGAACCCCTCCCTCTTGAGTTTGCTGCTATTCCAGCAACATTGTGGGCCACCAGTGACACAGATGTAGGATTATTAAAGATTCTGCCCGTTTCTATTACTTTGAAGCAAAATGCTCGGCTTCCGCGTATACCACAGTACAAAAGTTCTCCGGCTGGCGAGAAGGCTTTGCTCTCCATCATACAAGATTTGGTAAAAAGGGGTGTGGTGGAAGAGACAGCTGCTAATGTGTGTAACAGCCCCATTTTGCCTATCTTAAAAAGAGCCCCTGTTGGAAGCGATCCTGACTATGCTGATACCTATTGTTTTGTGATTGATTTGCGTGAAATTAATAAAATAGTGGTGCCCCAATACCCTGTGGTTTCCGATATTACTACTATTCTCACTATGATTCCTCCTACGGCTAAACATTTCTCTGTGATTGATTTAAAAAATGCTTTCTTTAGCATTCCGATTCATCCTGATAGCCGCCATATTTTTGGCTTCTCATTATCTGGTCGCAGCTTCCGGTTCTGTCGCGCTCCCCAGGGGTACACAGAGAGTCCTAGTATTTATAGTCAAGCTTTCAAAACATTGTTGGATGATTTGGTCTTGCCCCCTGGTAATGTGCTTTTGCAATATGTAGATGATTTGTTGGTGGCCTCTGATACCGAGGAAGGTTGTAAGAAGGCCACTGTACAATCATTGTCTCATTTGGCTGCTAATGGCAATAAAGTATCTCTTTCTAAATTTCAATATTGTTGACAGGAGGTGACCTATCTCGGTCATGTACTGTCGAAGGAGGGGAGGAGACTAACCCCTGAGTGTGTGACTACCATTTTTAGTATGTCGGTACCTCGTACTCAGCGTGATGTTTGTGCATTTCTCTGCATAACTTCTTACTGTTGCCAATGGATCCCTAATTTTTCCCTTCTTACTAAACCTCTTCTGTATTTAACCACTAGAGATGTGCATGAACCTTTACCCTGGACTGATGCTTGTCAAGATGCTTTTGACTCTTTGAAATCTGCGCTTTGTTCTGCACCTGTTCTTGGTACTCCTGACTACCGAAAACCTTTTGTGCTTTACGTACACGAGGTGGACAGTTGCTCGCTTTCTGTGTCAACACAAGGATTTGGTGGTAAGCAGAGACCTTGTGCCTATTTCTTGGCGATGTTGGATAACGTCGCCAGAGCACTCCCTAGCTGTTTAAGAGCTACTGCTGCGGTTGCGGTGGCTATTCGACAGTCGGAAGGTCTCGTTCTGAACACTGACCTCACAGTGATGGTACCGCACGCTTGGATACATTATTACACAAAACAAAGACCCAGCACCTTGCGAGTGCACTCCACACATTACGATTAAACGATGTGCCACTCTGAATCCTGCAAAGTTACTACCCCTCCCTTCGAATGAGAAGAACAATGATGTTCATGATTGTATATTTCGGACTGAGGAAGAAACGAAGGGACGGGTAGACCTGACTGACACTCCTCTATGTGACCTTCAAGGGGAGTTGTACGTCGATGGCTCTTGTTTCAAGTTACCAGATGGCACGACAACTGCTGCATATGCGATAACTACTCTTCACACTATATTTGAGGCTTCTCGAGTACCCTATCAGTCAGCACAGTCGGCTGAATTAGTGGCATTGTTTCGGGCCTGTGAGTTAGGTGAAGGACTGAGAGTAAATATTTACACCGACAGCCAGTACGCCTTCGGCGTGACTCATAGTTTCGGCCGACTTTGGGCAGAATGAGGTTTTCTTACTTCTTATGGTCAGCGAATACAGCATGGCCCCTTGATTTTGCGATTACTGACAGCATTGACGTTACCAGAAATAGTGGCTGTAGTCAAATGTAGTGTACACAAGGCAGAGGTTGATGCAGTGGGGGAGGGTAATGCCTTTGCCGATCAAGTCGCTAAGGAAACTGCGAAGCCCAAATTGACCTCAATGTTTGTGACTAGCTCACTGGAAAGAGCGAATTGGGAGATTAGATGCAGATGGTTGTTGGATTGATCTGACAGAAAAGCAGCGGTGGCTGTTGCCTACTGCATTAGTGAATGCGGCGGTGACAATGGCACATAGTTCAGCTCATATTGGGGTGAAAGGTATTTGTGCATTATTAGATCCTGTATGGTACAATCCCAATATTTCTAGGACCGCTGCTCATTTGGTACAATATTGCATGGTTTGCTTACGACATAATCCAGGGGGCAGGGAGCCTGTTCTGAGTGTTAACTTTGCACCACCATCTTTGCCTTTTCAGGTGCTTCAAATGGATTATATCCAGCTGGAGCGTGTTAACAATTTAAAGTATGTCCTGGTCATGGTATGCGCTTTCAGTAAATGGGTTGAAGCCTACCCGACAAAAGAAAACACTGCTTTGACCACGGCAAAAGCGTTGGTCAAGGAGTATTTCCCTCGCTACGGATTGCCTCGTGTGATCTGGAGTGACAACGGAAGGCATGTTAATGCAGAACTCATCGCACATATTTGTAATGGACTACAGATTAAACAGAAATTCCATGCGGCTCGACAACCCCAGTCCGCTGGTTTGGTCGAGAAGTATAATAGGATATTAAAGCTCAAATTGGCAAAATTGGCAAAATTCAAGAAAGTACTGGATTGAGGTGGCCAGATGCTCTGTCGCTGACATTATTGTCAATACGAGTTACCCCACATTCTCGTTCTGGTTTGTCTCCGTATGAGGTAATTTTTGGGCACCCTGCTAATGTGTGGGGCATCCCGAGACCCAGAACGTTTTGTGATATAGAGTATCCTATGCTGACAGACTATTTGCATGCTTTGACTAAAGATCTTCGTTCCATTCATCAACAGGTCTCAGCAGTTTTGCAGCCCCTGCCGGAGGGTCCTGGACATCGCTTGGAACCAGGACAGTGGGTTCTGGTCCGTAACTATCAGCGAAAATCCAGCTTGGATCCTCATTGGTCTGAACTGTTTCAAGTCTTGTTGGCCACGCGGTCGGCGGTAAAAGTGAACGGCAAGCGACACTGGATTCATGTGTCACATCTGAAAAAACTACCCCTCCCGCTTCCATATGATCAGCGGATCCAGGACGGGGTTCTGACTCAGGAAAGTGAGCGAGTTCCTCGATTCATCCCTTTTCTGACGCCCAGGTAATTAGAGAAGGGCAAGGAGAAGGTGCACTGGGCTCGGAAGGGGCTCTGTCATCAGCACAATTGATCGCCCCAGATTCTGTTATTCCTACAGCTAACCCAGAGGCTCGCAGTACCCCTGTTTCACCGGATTCGTCATCTTCTGTTTTATTCTCTGATCAAGAAGTGCCTGGCCATACTTGATACAACCAGCGGCCCAGAAAACAACACGGTACACCAGGTGAACATGGTAGGAGATAGGGAGAGACTTGAGTGATAGGGTACAGACATGTGCTATGAATGTCTGTTAGATACGCTTCTGGTGTACTGAGCGAGACACTGGACTGAACACGCTGAAAGCCTTGAACATTTGTTTGCTCTGTTCAGAAAGAAAGACTGAATTTCATGTTCAAGGGGGGCCCAGGTTGTGTTTTCTTCAAGGGTTGTGTGAGAACATGACTACAACGTGAGAAGTTTGTTTTGGTATTATCTGTGATGAACGATAGGAGCCTGCCTGTGAGGCTCTAAACGGACACAGAAAAGAAGCACCCTCTGGCAGGTTGGACTGCATCGCCCTAGTTTATTGTTGGACTTTTAGTTAGCATGTATCCCTTTGCTCGTTTTGTTCCTGAAGAGGAACGTCATTTTGTATCACGCTATTCCCCTACATATATGCCTGTTTTTTCTAGTTGGACCAATCGTGTTAAAATTGCATTTATAGCTACTATAGCAATATTGCTAATTATATTACTGGGAGTATTCATATATTTAGAATTTCGCCACCCTATGCATACTGTTTTAGGAACAACTACCCCACCTCCGGAACATGGGTTTGATACTTTAGCCCCTCATAAGGAAAGGCATCGTCAGACCTATGTGAAAAATGCATTAATTGAAATGCTTCATCAAGCACTCAGTGCCACCAATACTACAAATTGTTGGGTTTGTGGTCTTTTACCATCTGTTATGCACAAGCACGACTTATTTATATCCCTACCTTTGTCTCATCTGGGAAGTTGCGAGGCTTGGTTCAAATTGCTTTCTATGATGTATATGCATTACACCGTGGACGCTCGAAGGTTTTCAGAGAGAGATTATGAAATGATTTTTAGCATATATTGAGGTTCATCAAGGATTCAACCCCCGATGGGAATAATGGAGAGGGAACCTTAGATCCGAATGCCTGTATGAATAGGTATATGACACATGAAAATACCACTTGGTTAAAAAATGACATTTTGGACTTTGTTGAATTCAATTTCACTCAATATTATCGACACTTTCAGGACCGTAATGTTACTGGAAATAGGGCTATTCCAGTGTCAGTATTAAACAGTACCTCTACGTTTTGTGTCCAAGGGGTAGGGTATATATTAGTAGGAGAAAGCCGATGTAATTACACTTATCAGTTGTGTACCTTTAGCAGCCCTCCATTGTTAACCCCTCCTGTTTCTGTTTAATAAACGATTGAGCCTTCTTCACTGCCAACTGATTGATTATTTGGTAATGGTATTGGGACTATTGGTAGGTATAGTCCTATAGTTTATTTGTATGGTACTTCATTACTGTACATACACATTCTTGCACACAACTCAGACAGATATGCACAATGGTGCATGTGTGCTGACATCGGTGGGGGCATGCTTACTTGTGCACATTTTACTAGCTCACCAATAAGTTGTAATTTTACATAAACTACAGATAAAATCAAGCATTTTCTTTTGTTTACTACAAACACAAAAATATCCTCACTGGCTCAGTTTTTTGGGGTTTTAAAAAATCTTTTTTTATAATTTTCAAATACAGTCAACATCAAACAACACCACCTTTCATGTCATGATATACAGTTGATTACTACATCGTAAACAATGCATAGCGACATTCCTGGGAAAGAGAAAATGACACCTGACCTGGACTTGTGCATGGAGACGAGGAAAAATAAACATTGATCTGCCCAAAGAGATGTTACTATGCGGGAAACAGTGTGTGGAAGTATACCGGAGAGGCTGGAAAAAAAGCAATTGATGTACAACAATTTGGGGTGGGGGGGAGGATCGTGGCTGAGGGGGGGGACATCCTTTTGGATCGAGAGGAGGGGGCGCAGCCGGGTGGATCAATTTTGTGACTGAGAGCTCCCACACTGCAGGTATGAGCAAAGAGGCTGCCAATGGGGGTTGCATCAGCGCATACAGTGTCACAGAACATGAGGCTCTTAAGCCAGTGTGCCCCCGTGGGGCAGCGGGCACTTCCCCAGTTAAACACGGCCTCCCATTTTGCAAGCAGCAATGCCAGTGCTGCAAAACGCCGGGCCCCCTTAGGGATGTTGTGAACGTATCCTAGCAGCGCAAGCAAGGGTGCTGGATCCAGTGTCATCTCCAGCATCTGGTAGAGCTGCACAAAAATGTCCTGCCAGTAGGCGTGAGCGTATGGGCACAACCATGCTAAATGGAAAGTATCTGCTTCAGCAATACCGCATTAGGGGCATGTGGAGGAACGGGATGGCTCAACCCTAGTGTTTTTAATGGGGGAAAAAAGTGCAGGTACTCATCAAATTGAGCTGTGGCCTAGGGGTGTGGCAAGGAGGTGGGGCAAGGACGTGGGTCAATGGGTGGGGCTAATGACACATTTAAAGAGCACAAGAATTTTTTTGGGTGCGAATGATAACAAATTGCTTTAATCTATAATGTACAGCTCTAACAGGGCGAGGGAGAGGCAAGGGCCTACGGCACATGACTGGCCCACAAAAGAGTTTGCTGTAGGCTAAGCATTCCACGTTTGGGGCTGCCAGTATCACAGTCTTTAGAATGCTTTATCTTTCTGGTTATGGACTAACAGAATGCTATACAGCACTGACCTTTACGTGCAGCCCCTGATCAACAGCAGCACTAGGCTGCAGTCTACTCGACTAAAAACTGACATCAAAAAGATGTTAAATAAACATCCAAACATTTATTTAAAGATTAAATGAAGTTAAAGAAAGTAACTAGGGTGTCCTGCACCTCTTAACTTTGCCCACACTCATTGTTAAACAAATCTTGCAGCAAGAGTGTAAACAATTATGTAAAGTCTCTTCCAAATTAAAAACTTATTTCATTAACATGCAGAACCGCTTATCCTTATTACATCAGATTATATCAGTGCGTTGATAAACCTTTTTTCGTTTGAAGTGATAGTTTTCAAACGTGAATTTAAAAACATGAATTCTTCCCTCCACCCTGACAAGAATGCCAATATTGAACTAAGAGTAAGTCCATTATGTGCATCCTCTTGAGTGGCCTGGGTTTTCATTATACATGAACATTATAATTTATCAATCAAACACAGGGGAGGATTTTGTAAAGCGCATATCCTGAAATCATATTGCAGGGTCCTCCTGTATGTGATAGTGAAGAAAAAGGAGGCAAAGTATAAACAATTGCCTGGGATCACACAATTTGGAAAAGTGGGTAAGCCAGGATTAATCCCAGGTTTTCTGGTTTCACATTGTGCAGGTCAACTGCACAATGTGAATCCAGAAAACCTGGGATTAATCCTGGCTTCCCCACTTTACCAAATTGTGTCATCCTAGGCAAACAAAAATGTTTGCGAGTACCCATGATATTCACTAATTTGCTTGTTAGCTACAAATCTATACACCACTTCTGGTGTAAATTTGAGAGTTGCATAAACAACAAAGACCATACAAATGGCAAAATACTGAAGACTAATCTACCAAAAAAGTGTATAACACTCCAGGGGCCTTCAAAAAGGAAAATCCCACCTCTGTGCTTCCATCTGTGATTTTTCAAGGGCCTGCTGGCCTAGATAACAGTCGCTGCTGCCCACACGTTTTAACGGTACAAACTCCTGGCCTGAATGCACGCCACAGAATGGGGCCGATTGCATAATATAATTGAGGTGGGGTGCACCCCATAAAAACTCCCATGAAGATACGCCCTTGGGAGAAGAGCCGGGCCAGCAGCGAGGACCAGAGCAAAACACATCAGCAGAGGGAGGAACAGATGTAAAGGAATGTATTAAATTGATTCCTTTCGTGTTGTTCCTGCCTCTGCTGGAACACAGGGTTGGATGAGCCCCCTGGAGAGATGTAATGCAGGGCACCTCCATGAAGCGCTGCATCCGCCCCTTCATTACACAAGCACACTAACACTGTTTCAGGCACGGTAACTGTTATTATTATGATGCTTGAGATATCTGTGTTAATGTTTGGCATTGGACAATGTTTTTTCTTTTGCAAAGATGTGGTCAGGAGGATGTACAAATCTATTGGTACCTTCGAGCTACCATTAAAGTAGTGTGTGTGTTCTATATCAGGCATCTAAATAATATCATATCCTACTACACAATTTTTAAAACAACCAAAATAACTCCAGCCAACATGGCTTTGTTAACTTCAGGAATTATACTGTTTGTTACATAATGCTTGCTGCTAGTTTTGTAGTTTACAAGCACAGTAAATAGAAGGCAAGGTTCTAACTTGAACTCAAAGTATTCACTGCTTAATGTCCTTAAACATGTGATATGCAGTTTGTGGCCAGATCTTTGAAGTGTGCATATTAACCCTGTCAGCTAATTAAGAACAATTCAATGAAACATATAAACTATACATATCTGGAGCAGAAAATCCAAAAGGACTACTCGGCACAGTGCTTAAAGTGGGGGGGGGGCAGGTGGGATTCTAATATATGCATAAGAAGAGGCATGAGTATGTAATGAAGTGGGTGTGTGGCCTAACAGGCAAATAGAATACTACGCTTGACAACAGTGCTTAATTTGTAAAATATTAAGTGCAGGTGCTCTAATTTTTTTAGGAGGCCACACCCACTCCCCCCGGCTCCACCCACTTCCTCCAGTGGCTCCACCCACTTCATTTATTAGCTCCATCCACACCCATAAGCCTCAACACATCAAAGCCGCTTCCTCACTTCTTGAGTTCGGCAAGAAGCTGTAGCCCAGGCTCTTCACATAAGCACTTAGGGGCCTCACACCTACACACCTGTCCAAGTGCCGCAATACCCTCTTGAGTGATTAGTGCACTATAAAAATCAATATAACATAATATTATATATGGGAACGAGGCTCTGGTGTGCCTGGTTCTCTGTATAATCCAAGGTTGAGTTGTGTGGGAAGATTGCTTGATGGATAAGTGACCACCAACCTACCGCCGAGGAGTCTTCAGCGGTGATGTAGGCTGGCGCGGCTGCCAGGATGTAAACACAAAACCTGGTGTGTTTCTTTCTTGAAACACTCTAACCCTTAGCAAATATTAACGCAAAAATATGGCGACAACGCTTTCATTGATGAAAATTTAACTTCTATGTTCATTTTTTTAAAATATATTGTTTAAAGTGCTGAGTTGCGGTCTCAGTAATTACAAAAAGCTTGTGATTATGATTTTGTGTATCAAGCCCGGTGTGAAGTCACGCCTGAGTGTCTATTTATTGACGTGGCTAGAATGTCAACTTAGTTTTTGCCTAAAACGCGCAAACTGTACTCTGTCCTTTTCACATTCTTTTGCCAATTCCTTGTGTATTTTTTAAAGTAACATAGCTGGTAGGGTTTCAAAACAAACAACGTCTGTGAGTTTAACTTTCTTTCTCTTGCCATGATTGGTCTTTCTGCTGTTCTTGCTTGTTTTGTAAAAGAACGTTGGTTATATAGTGCTAAAATCAGAATGTACGCTGTTTTGAAGACCTACAGGGTCCAAATTATGCAGTTTGGTAATGATGCAATAGAGTTTACCGCTCACATTTCTATACATTGCCCACTGTTTAATCAATACCTTTGAACCTGTTAACCGTTGCAAACTTAAATTTTCACATATCACTCAGTAATTAGCTGTTTTTGCATATCAGGCAGAAGTGCAAATGCCGGTGCAAAATGGTACAGCAGGAGAGCAAAGTGTATGAATCCTGACCATGGCAAACAGAAGTGGGACACGGAGGTTGAGTAGCTTGTTCGGGGTAATATCTTTTTGGAATGGGAAGCCAAGATTTGATTTTAGATAATTTTGTTCCAATAGCGTGGCCAGTGTGTCATGGGCCCTAGTGCAAAGCAGAAAATGCCCCTACCCACACCCCACTCCTAGCTGCTATTTGGATTGTAAACAATAGCAATAGTCTAACTGAATGAGCCTCGGTGGCACTGCATCTGCTCCATCAGTGGAAACTACGCTCCTGGTTAATTCAAAAGCAAGAAAAGTAGTCATAAGATCAGCCCCTGCAAGTAAAATCCTAAATAAATACTTTGTTAGGTCCTTTGACAAAACTGAGACACATGCATCCCTCCCTGTCACCACAACATAATCATAGCAACTCCGTGCCAGCTCCTCACTGAGGAGTCACGCGTCCTGGGAGTTAAGAGTGTGATTGAGAGGGGGGCGGGAGAGGGCTGTGCCTGTGCGGAGCTTGTTCCAGAGTGTGACGCTGCTCTTTGTTGGATGCACGTTCTTGTGGTGGTCACGGTGGCATGTTAATAATGCTCATCATTGCAGCGTGAATGACTATTCCTGCACGCATGACATTGTTCTGGGAAGTGCGGGTCCTGCACTGCCCCCTTGTGCACATAGTATAAGTGATAGTGAAAGGTGGCTTGGAGTACTCGGCATGCAACATTTGCCTCCTCCAGCACCAAGCACCATCTCGTGCACCACATGGGGCCTGAAGGCAAACTGCCCCTTCGGAGAATGACTGAAATGAGCAGCTGGGTGGCAGGTAGAAACGCAGTGCTTGGACTGGCCTCTGTGTGCCATTTTCCTTTTAAAATATTCAGAAACAGATCTTTAGGGGGAACACCAGGCTCTTGGAAGAGGCTAATTTTGTATTTGTAACGCTCTGACAAGAGGACTTTTTTATTTTCATTTTGCTCAAGTAAACATGCTCCACTAGCTCGTTGCACTCTTCTCCATCACTGCCTCTTCTTTGCACCATTTTTTCCTAATGTGTTAACAAAATATGGCATTTGTGCCTGTGCTAATCAGGGTAGTTTATCTTCCTATCGTAAATAAGCCCCAGCACACAGTAATCTGCACGTTTGTTAGCAAAGAAGTTTCAATGTGCTGTTCCTGGAAAGACACTGAAACAGTTAGCAGCCCCTTTTAGCCTCTTCTTGTTCTTACTGTGTTTATAATAAGTCATCCGAAACGAATACGGTCAACACAGACTGCAGAGCCTATCTCCTCACAATGCACAGACACTCGGAGAGAAAGAATAAGAGACCAAGCTGCACAGGAGGAAAGCAGGCATACGTTCTGTTCCGTGTTCCCAAAAAAGCAACACCAGAACTCGCCATACGTCTATTGCCCTGGATTTTTATTAAAAGTATTTGTTTTGGTCGCTGTTATTTCAGCAAAATAAAATATTTTTCACGAGTCCTTTTTCCTAATGTGTAAACAAAATATGGCATTTGTGCCTGTGCTAATCACGGTAGTTTATCTTCCTATCGTAAATAAGCCCCAGCACACAGTAATCTGCACGTTTGTTAGCAAAGAAGTTTCAATGTGTCACTTTGGGGGCGGAAAACTGAAAATTTATATCATTTTAACATGGACCCATCCCACCAACTGCACTGACCTTTTACCCAGCGCTCTCTTGCCAGGAGGTTTTAGGGGATTCACAATTGTTTCCTTCCTCTGCTTGCTCTTGTCCTCTCCTCGAACTCAACTGTTCCTGCTTTCCTATTCCGGAAGATTCCTTTGCGGCCGGGGGCCTGGATGGGGACAACCAACCAGCTCTCAGCCTCTCACCCTGCCAGGAGTGCCCCGGAAATTAATCGACTCGTGCCGAAGCCTGCCTGTTCCCTTCGCGCCGAGGCCTGCCTATCCCTGCAGAGTCTTGAAGGTGCCTCCAACCACAGCCCCTCTCACTCCTTGCTCTGCAGCTGACCGACTTGAAACTTCACCACGAAAAAGTCAGCAACTGCAACACTCCTCAGGCTCTGGAGCATACCTATGGCTCTCAATGCTATAGACCCCGCCCTGAGAAATAGGTGCCAGTGCTTAGCACCGGAAAGCACCGGCACAAATTAAGCACTGCTTGACAAACCCATAAATAGACTCTGACTGGTCAAAGAATAACCAAAATCAAAAGACAACCATATGTTTAACATTTTGTGTAATATCAGTATTCTGGGCCATATTTAATAAAATATTTGAGGAGGGAAAGCGTTGTTGCCTAGCTGATCTTCAATATGGCTGTTTGGACCTGAGACTCTAGTAAGGTTCAGTAATTTTACTTAAATCATACGTGTTAAGCTCAATAAAATCTTGGGGGACGACACATAGCGACATGTGGAATACTCCTTCCACCAATCATGCTGGTGGAGAGGCAGAAAGGCTAAGAGATACTGAATTTAATGACTCTTCTGAATATCAAATACACCATGTTATGGAAGGCCAGTCTTGTTCACCTTGGGTGCTTGGATACAATTATTACATCAGAGCCAGATACCAGGAGACAGCTGGCAAGAAAGAGCTGCAAACATGAGGGAAGCGAAGGAGCCGAAGGAGCAGAAGAAGAGGAGACAAGTGACACAGAAGAGGAACACAATGAGGTGACACCTGAGTCTCAGAACTTGCCACCGCACACTCCCAGTTGCAGGCAGGTACACGGTAACCGTGCCTGAAACAAATTAGTGTGCTTGTGTAATGCTGGGGTGGCTGCAGCGCTTCACCCCGGTGCCCTGCATTACATCTCTCCAAGGGACTCATCCAATCCTGTGTTCCAGCAGAGGCAGGAACAACACCAAAGGCACGCAGGGTACTTACCTATGCACCGGAGTTGATGTAGATGTTTGCTCGCTGGGTCTGACTGGCGATGGCAAATTCCTTCTCGATAGTGTTCTTCTATGCCCCAAAGTAGTGATCCTGTGGCTCTCTTTCCCGCCCTCTTGAGCTGGAAAACAAAAAAGGGGAAACCAGACCAAACTGCTCCTTTTAAAGGGCTTCCGTTCCTTCCCACGGAAGAGCTACCTGGTTGGTGACATCAGGTGTTGCTTGGCTGTGCCACGTCACTACCGGTGTGAAACCGGTGTGAAATTGGCATCATATGAGCATGTGTCACAGTGTAAAAACATGAAGCATGCTCACAAGACATAAAACGTTGACCTGATTGAATGAGTATCGGTACTCTCCTTGGTAAGGAAAAAGTGCCCATACTCTTGGAGGGAAAAAAACAGAAGTGCTGGTACTCAGTACCGGTGAGTACCAGCCGGTTTAAAGCACTGATCAACCCTGGCCATAAGCTTGGGAATCACAAAGTATCACTTTAGGAACTTAGGGGCAGATTTATGAGGGACTTGCGCTCCTTTTACGCCGTTGCGTCGCAGCGGCGGCGTAAACCCTGCGCCATGTTGCGCCCCATTTACATCGTGACGCATCTATGGAGATGTGTCACGGTGTAAAGCCCTGCGCCACATGAAACCTGCGTCAGGTTTCATGTGGGCGTTTCTACACATGAAGGAACTGCGCACTTCAACTGTGACCGTCCGCGGTGATAGTGTCTCCTCAGCAAACAGCAAATTCCAAGATTGTTTTGGAGACGCGGGTAGCGTCTAATGATTTGAGAATAGTTTGCTTTTACTGACCAACCAAGGTCAACAATGCATGCGCAACGTGGGAGTGTAGCGGTGGAGTAACTGAAGAAAACGAACTAAAAGGCAACAACCGCTTAGTCTCATTTCTATTAAACACTTGAGGTAACCTAAGCGGCTCTCTGCCAGAGTACGTTTAAGAATTCAGTCCTGTGGTAAGCTGTGTTTTCGACGCGACCAGATAAGGTACAGAGAATCTCTTTTCCTTTGGAACTTAATACTGTGAACTCTCAGAAAAGACTAAGCCCATTCCAGTTGCCAACTGGTGGCTCAGAAGGTACGCTAAAGAGTTATGAAGAAGACAATTGTTGCTGAAGTTGAATACAAGGATTTATGATGAATATGACTTAGTATTGTGAGGTAAAATGCTAATTTAGAAATAGATTTAGAACATAATTAAGGAATGCATGTTGGTCATGTTTTCTTGTCGCCCCTGCAGGTGTGGTAACGTCAAACTTCTTCAGCACTATCAATTAGAGAGCAGCAAAAGCCTTTGGTCAATGGGGTAATTAAAGTTGAATCAAAAGCAACAGTATATAGAACTGACATTATAAGGTTGTGGTAGTTTATCAATGTTGTTCCCTCACAGGTGCATTTAGAAGACGTTCTTCACCACATCGACCCGAAGCAAGTGAGGACTCTGTTCTCCGACGCGGAGGCTGTCTCTCTGTTTCTCCCTCTTCCGCTTCCCCCCTACTTCAGCTGTGACCTAGAAGATTTCTTCGGGTGACAGTTCAGGTGGTGGGGCATTGGGTCCATCGTCAACTCCTGTGGTCTGGAGCTGGAATCTGACAGATTGAAGTGCCAGACATCACCATCTGAGTCAAGATGGTTGAAGAGTTAGACCTTAAGGCTCTAGCAGGGGTCCTAGAGGGGTTACAAAATCAGCAAACTCAGTCAGCTGAGGAGAATAGAAGATTAAGAGGAGAGGTTAGAAGGTCCCAGCAAGAGACCCAACAAATTAGACAGAAAATGGAAGAATTACTAGCAGGTGCTTCCCCCTTTCCAGGGTTAGAAACTAACCGAAGGTCAGCAGCAGAAGTGGCTACTCAGGTTATACACTCTGTAGCCCCAGTGGTTCCTTTGGCCAATCCCGAGAGTTTCAGTGGGGACCCACATAAGGCTCACATATTTCTGACACAGTGCTCCCTACATTTCCTGTGTAGATCAGTGGTGTTCAAAGAGGATCAGGCAAAGGTTGCGTTCATGCTGTCCTACATGAGCGGTGATGCAGCCGCTTGGTCTATGCCCCTGATTTCACGTGATGACCCAGCCCTATACAATTTTGAACTTTTTAAAAAGGAGTTTTTACGGATTTTCGACAGAAGGGCGGCCAATCAAGCCACTGACAATGAATTGCTGGACTTAAAACAAGTGAATCGTGACTTAGTGGCCTACATCGCACAGTTAAACAAACTAATTGTGGAAACCGACTTGCCAGAGAGCAAGCGCTCAGCAATTTTCTATCGATGCCTGAAAGATGAGTTGAAAGACACCCTTGCCCAAATTCCTAAGAGACCGCATGAGATTTCAGAACTGGTAGACTTGGTCCTTCAAATAGAACATCCACCCTATGAAAGGAGATCTGAAAAGAGAAAATAATTTAGTTTCCTTGTGCCTCGATTAGATTAAGCCAAGCCAGAGGGGAACACGTCTGACACCACTCCTGGAGAAGAACCAATGCAGATTGGATCAATCAGAGGCCCTCTCTCAAAGGAAGAACAAGAGAAGAGGCGCTTGAAGAATTTGTGCATGTATTGTGGCGATTCCGGCCATTTTGTGAAAGATTGTTCCAAGAAACCTAAAACAAACCAAGGGGTAAAAGACAGGTCCCACTAGTAGAGGGGGTTGCCCTGGTGTGGAAAGGTGGAAGAGCCAACTCCAGAACCACAACAGCAGGTGAACACTCTGCAATCAGCCGCCCCACACCTGATAGTATCATTCACCATCCGATTCGGTTCCAAAGAAGTCACAGGAGTATCCGTTATGATTGATTCGGGAGCCACGGGTAATTTTTGTGATTTAAAATATGCAGAAGAAATAGGTATACGAGCTATTAAGAAGAAACAACATAATATGGTCAGAGCTGTGGATAGAACCAACCTTACTTTAGGTCCCATAACTAAGGAAACCGAAACTCTGGTATTGGTGGGGTTGCAGGGCCATCACAAATTTTTAAGAGTCAACCTGATCGATGCCCCCTAATTTCAGTTAATTTTAAGATGGTTGATGGAACATAATCTGGACATAGATTGGGAGAGAAGAACTGTGAAAATGACTTCCAAACATTGCAAAAAAAACTGCTTTTCAAACTTCGATTCAAAGATGGAAGGTTCACCCGCTACTGAATTAGCCCAACTTACCAAACAAGTATGTGTTATAAACTCCAAAGAAATTCCTCAAGAATATCAGGATCTGGCCAGTGTATCTGATAAGAAAAACGCTGAGAAACTTCCCCCGCATCGTGAATACGACTGCAAAATAGAGTTGGAACCTGGGGCCACTCTACCGTGCAGTCGTATATATGCATTGACAGAAGCTGAAAATGTTTATCTAAAAGAATACCTGGAAGAATATCTAAAGATTGGATTCATTAGGCCATCTCAATCTCCAGCATCGTCACCACTCTTCTTCCGGCCCAAGAAGGACGGAACTCTGCGGGCCTGTATTGACTACAGAGCATTGAACCTGGTGACCATTAAGAACCGGTACCCTTTGCCTTTAATCTATCAGTTGTTGGATCAGATAAAATGGGCTCAGGTGTTTACTAAGCTCGATCTTCGAGGGGCCTATCATCTGGTGAGGGTTGCGGAAGGCGACAAATGGAAAACAGCGTTCTGAATGAAGTACGGCCTTTTTGAAAACCAGGTGATGCCTTATGGACTAAGTAACGCACCTGCCGCCTTCCAGCATTTGGTGAACGATGTCTTACGAGAATTTTTGGATCGAGTGGCAGTCATCTATCTCGACGACATACTGATTTTTTCAAACAACATGGAGGACCATGTTAAGCATGTGAGACCCATTCTGCAAACATTACTGGAAAATCACCTTTTTGTTAAATTAGAAAAGTGCTCTTTTCACGCAAAATAAGTGGAATTTCTTGGGTTTGTTTTATCACCCAAAGGAGTGACCATGGATCCATCTAAGGAGCAAATCATACTGGATTGGCCCTCACCGAGAAATGTAAAAGACATTCAGAGCTTTATTGGCTTTGCCAATTTTTACAGGAGATTTATTCCTAACTTCTCCGCTAAAGTCTCTCCCATCACCCAACTATTAAAGAAGGGACGGAAGTTCGATTGGTCGGCGGAAGCTGAGGGCGCGTTTCAGTTCCTTAAGAGAGCTATCATTACTGCACCGATTTTGATAGATCCAGAACAAGCCTTTTTCATGGAAACGGACGCTTCCGATTACGCTACAGGTGGCATTTTGTCTCAGAGAAATAAACAAACAGGTGAACTCCATCCGGTGGCTTTTAGATCCCGGAAACGGTCAGAACCAGGGATCAACTACTCCATAGCGGACAAAGAGCTGTTAGCGGTAAAATAAACTTTTCAGGATTGGCGGCACTATTTGTTAGGGGCCAGACATTGTGTGACTGTATACACGGATCACCGCAATCTACAATTTTTAAAGTCAACTAAAACTGTCACTCCACGCCAGTTGAGATGGTCCCTGTATTTTTCTGAATTTAATTTTGTGATCACGTACAAACCAGGGGTGAAGAACGGGAAGGCTGATGCCTTATCCTGAATGAACATGCCAGACGAAACGAGAGTTTTCTCAAAAGAACCAATCATTTCCATGGATAAAATCATTGGAGCAATCCACTTAGAAGACTTTGCCAAGGAAATTCACGAAAATTGTCCAGTACAACAACTGGAGGAGTGGGTTGGTGAAAACCCAAGAAAAACAATTAAAGATGGTGTCCCATACTTTGAAGGAATTTTATATCTTCCGGTTCAGGAACTGCAGGAAAAGGTGTTGAAGAGTTGTCATGATGATCGCATGGCGGGTCATAAGGGCACGAAAAAGACCTTGAATCTGGTGAAGAGACATTTTTGGTGGCCTGACATGGCAGCTCAGGTGGGACAGTATGTTGCAACTTGTGAATTATGCATAAAAGGAAATCCAAACAGACAAGTCCCAAAGGGCTTATTACAACCTCTGCCCAATGCCCCTTACCCTTGGCACACTGTATCTCTAGACCTAATTGTAGATCTCCCACCTAGTCAAGGTTACACAGTAATATGGGTTTTAGTTGACTCTTTTTCTAAAATGAGTCACTTCATTTCAATAAAGACAGTTCCCACAGCATCACAGTTAGTCCAAATATTCAATCAACATGTGGTGAGGGCTCACGGAGTTCTGCAGATAATCATTTCCGATAGAGGAACTCAGTTTGTGTCAAAATGCTGAAAACATGTATGCACTATTTAGGAATTGACACATGTTATTCTACCCATTTTCAACCTGAAACTGACGGACATACAGAGAGAGTAAACCAGGAGTTAGAGCAATACCTGAGACTTTATTTGTTGGAATAGGAGGGGAACTGGTCAGAATTACTGTGGACAGCCGAGTTTGCATATAACAATGCTGTGCATAGCTCAAGTGGATATACACCATTCTATCTCAATGCAGGAAGGCATCCTAGTTTAACCACTGGGAAAAAAGATGAGTTAGTACCAGCAGTTAAGGATGTGGTGTTGGAATTAGAAAGGTCATATAAAAGAGCTCAGGTGAATGTTCTAAAAGCTAAGAAATCTTACAAAAAACAGGCAGATAAAAAAAAGAGAGTGGGCTCTGAATTTAAGGTAGGAGGTCAGGTCTGGTTGTCCACTAAACAGATGAGATTAAAGGGGAACAACAAATGTCAGCCCTGGTTCATTGGTCCTTTCAAGGTCTTCAAAGTAATCAACTCAGTAGTGGTTAAATTGCATCTCCCCAGTTAAAGATTCACCCAGCCTTTCACATTTCACTTTTAGTGAAAAATCCTCCTAACGAAAGACTCAAAGAAACACCAACACCAATCAGGAGAAGAGTTTGAAGTCAGTAAAATTTTTAATTTAAAAATTTCAAGAAACAAGTTGCATTATCTGGACGACTGGAAGGGGTTTGGACCAGAGGACAGGTCATGGGAGCCATCCTCAAATGTTCATACCTCTAGATTGATCAAAAACTTTCATAAAAAGTACCCTTCGAAACCAAAAATGAGGGAACTCCCTTTGGAGGGAGGTATTGTCAAGACCACCGTAGCGATGGTACGAGTGGGCAATGCACAAAGAACCGAGAATTCACATTTGTTGGAGATCAGGAAAATCCCTCGTTGGATTAGACATCAATTGGGTTCAACACTCGCAATAAAACATTGCGTGAGAATGATAAAAAACTCTCACTTGGAAAATGGCGGTCTAGGTAAGGATCGTTTGTTTTCAGGGCTGCGGTCTAGTTCTCCTGCTCGCGCGACCCGCTGTGCCCGCAATGCGCATGCTCCACGAAGGTACTGCGCACTTCAACTGTGACCGTGCACGGAGATAGTGTCTCCTCAGCGCACAGCAAATTCCAAGCTTGTTTTGGAGACGCGGGTAGCGTCTAATGATTTGAGAATAGTTTCCTTTTACGGACCAACCAAGGTCAACAACGCATGCACAACATGGGAGTGTAGCGGCAGAGTAACTGAAGAAAACAAACTAAAAGGCAACAACCGCTTAGTGTCATTTCTATTAAACACTTGAGGTAACCTAAGCGGTTCTCGTTTAAGAATTCAGTCCTGTGGTAAACTGTGTTTTCGACGCGACCAGATAAGGTACAGAGAATCTCTTTTCCTTTGGAACTTGATACTGTGAACTCTCAGAAAAGACTAAGCTCATTCCAGTTGCCAACTGGTGGCTCAGAAGGTACGCTAAAGAGTTATGAAGAAGACAATTGTTGCTGAAGTTGAATACAAGGATTTATGAGGAATATGACGTAATATTGTGAGGTAAAACGCTAATTTAGAAATAGGTTTAGAACACAATTTAGAAATGCTGGTTGTTCATGTTTTCTTGTCGCCCCTGCAGGTGTGGTAACGTCAAACATCTTCAATACTACCAATTGGAGAGCAGCAAAAGCCTTTGGTCAATGGGGTAATTAAAGTTGAATCAAAAGCAACAGTATATAGAACTGACTTTATAAGGTTGTGGTACTTTATCAATGTTGTTCCCTCACAGGTGCAGTTAGAAGACGTTCTTCACCACATCAACCCGAAGCAAGTGAGGACTCTGTTCTCCAACGCGGAGGCTGTCTCTCTGTTTCTCCCTCTTCCCCTTCCCCCCCTACTTCAGCTGTGACCTAGGAGTATTCTTCGGGTGACAGTTCAGGTGGTGGGGCATTGGGTCCATCGTCGACTCCTGTGGTCTGGAGCTGGAATCTGACATCCCCGCAGCCCAGCGTCAGACACAGGCACCAGGTCCATGCATTTATGGTAGAGCCTTGAGGTCAAATGCACACCGCTATCTTCTGTGATGAGAAAATAAAGAGGGGGAAACTCATCCGGAGCTAGGGGATAGGAGGGTATTTGGGCACAGAGGGTATTCTAGATGCGATGTGGGATAAAGTGGTTGAGGGGTGGTAGAAAATCAAGTGTCCTCGACACAGGTGATGGTATGTCTAATCAGAGAGAGATTCCCTATGGTGGAGAGTGAATAAAGGGCAAGGGTGCACTTGACCACTGCCTCAGTCATGGGGGAGCAAATGGCTATCTGCAAAGGGTATAGCACGGAGTGTATACGCCCCCAGCACCTCTTGTCAAGTTTCGGTCGATGCGGGTATAAGGTAGACGGGCATCTGTGTGATACCAGTAGTACGAGTACTGGCACTGGGCCACCAGGTACTACAGCTGAAAATGCAGCATGCCAAAGCTGCCCTTAGCATAGGGGAGCATCAGCGCCCTCCACTCGATCTGTGGCTAGCAACCCATCCAGATCAGATGCAGCAACAAACCCTTGAACGTCACAAAAAAGGCAGTGGTAAGTGGAATGGGGATTTCAAGAAATAAATAGAGAAAGCGGTGAAACACAACCATTTTAATAATGGCCATGAGCCCAGCCAGGGACAATGGCAATTTGATCCAGGTCTCTATTAATGTGGCTATCCTACCGATTGCCGGGCTGTAATTCAGGAGGACAACCTGCTTGCGGTCTTGGTGTATGTGGATGCTAAGTTATTTAAGTGTGTCGGTGCACCACTGGCTCCAATGCAGCAGGAATTCAGATGGAAACTTTTGTGTGGCATCCGTGAGTGGAAAAAGCTCAGACTTGCTCCAATTGATTAAGAGGCCTGAGAATTGGCCAAACCTCTGGATTTCATGTACTATGGGACAAAGGTTCTCCGACGTGTGCCTAAGAAAGAGCAATATATCGACCGCAGAAAGTGACAGCAGCAACGGACCTGTGGTGTACTGCCTTCCCTCTCCAAAGGTGCCTTTCCTGCAAATGCCGTAACAGGTGGTCTATGGCAATGATAAAGAGGAGTGGAGAGATGGGACACCCCTGTCTGGTGCCTCTGGCAAGGATACCGGTCACAGGTTGAGCATATAGGAGTTTGATCAGGGAGGTGAACCCCAGTTGGACCCCGAGCTTACACATTGTGGCAAACAGAAAGGGCACTTGAGCAACTCGAAAGCCTTTTCGGTGTCGAGTAGAGCCACTGCTGCGAGCACTTCCGGGGATATCCTGTGTAGGACTGACAACAGCGTGCACAGGTTTATGGATGTAGAATGGTGAGGGACAAACCTAGATTGGAGAGGGGAGATAATGGGCTCCATTGGAAGGGCCAGTTGAGTGGCAATGAATTTGCCTAGGATCTTGTTATCGAAATTTAACAGGGATAATGGCCTATAGGACTGGCAGCATAGTGGGAGGTCCTTCCCGGGTTTTGGCAGTAAGACAATTGCAAGGTTTGAACATCCTATTCTCGTTATACACTAGTTCCATGCTATATTAGGTTAGCAGTGTGCAGCTAAATTAGACACCATTCGTACCCACGTAATGAATCTAACAAAGTTATCTCTGCAACGTGCGAGCTTCAGTTAGCGAGTGTGACTCCATTTTGTATTTCGTAATCCCTATTAGGCTGTGTCTGAACTAGGCCTCATTATTCGCATTGCTTGCCTTAGCAGAACACTGTATTTAGTAATTATTTTCTTTTCAGTTCAAGGTTGCCTTCTGACTTACTAATGAATAGACCATTCTGCCTCCGCATACCTATCTGTGTGTGTAGCTCTGCTCCCACATTAGGAGTCGCTGAGACCCAGCACGGCAACCTTGAGATTGTGATAGTGTTTACCCATCTAACAGGTGGTAGCCCATCCTTTTGTGCCTCTTTTGTTTATGTTCGGCCTAAGCCAGTAACTTTCCACTGTGGACGTGGTTGGAGGTTCTTGGGAAGAATGGTTATGCGTTGCAGACTGTTGGGGGGCTAGTCCCTCCGCAGACATCTTAGGGTGCAGGTCAGATTGGACTCTTCTGCAGTGTATTGCTAATAAATAACTGTTTTTATTCTCTACTGTCTGCCCGACTCTTCATTTGTTTGGAAGGCGATTAAGTGGTTGTAGATAACCCGGGTGGCCCTTTCGGGTCACTTCTTTCACAATGATCGCCTCCCAGAGCGAGGGGGGAGGACTCCAGGCTCCAGGGATTTGGAATAGAGGTCAAGAATATTGGGGGAAAGGAGTTGTTTGTATAACTTGTAAAACTGCCCTGTGATGTCATTGGAACCGGGGGCTTTGGACCCTTCCTTGGCATCTATCACAGCTATGATTTCGTCCACCGTGATGGGCTCACTCAAAAACTGCTGTTGGGGGATAGCCAACAAGATCATCGCCACCTCAGCGAGGTAGCCAGCCAGGGCCTCACCATCCCTCGTACCTCTAGAGGAGTAGAACCCAGTGTAAAAGAGTGCAATTCCGCCAGTATCAGGCCATTATTGCATTTCCTGGTGCCGTCCTCCAGGAAGAACTCTGGAATATAATCAGACCCCTGCTGCGGGCAAAGCAGTCTCCCCAGTGTACGGCAAAGACGCTTGCCTACTCCGTAGCGGTGGGCCACTGTGCACTTTCCCAAGAAGTGCACTTTGCAGTCTGCAAGTTCATGGAACTTGTCCCGGATGAGAGCACGGCTATGGAGTAGATCCTCCTTTGAGACTGTCACTCTGAGGTCTCTAGGCACTGGAGGGTCGACTCTACATGCACAAGGGAGCTGCGGATATCTTAAAAGATTACACTGTGTTTTGCCGCAACCTCCACTTGAATGTAGGCCTTGAAGGCTTCCCACAGAGTCACATGTATGGCGACAGAGCTCGTGTTCAGGTGGAATGTTCAGTGATAGCTGCATGGAGCTAGTTGCTGAACACTGGGTGAAGCAATGCAAAACAGGGGAACCACCAGATCCAGACTCCACCACCTGGGAGGGGAACGTTGAGGCTCATGCGTACAGAGGAATGGTCCAATAATGTGCATGGATAGCATTAAAATACTCCAAGCAGGGGAGGCTGACAGAAACGAATAGTCCAATCATGACCACATACTGTGCAGTGCAGAGTAGAAGATGTGCCACAAATCCTTGTGAAAATAGTAATTGCAGTATCTGCGACGCCCGGGGTTTGCCACATGCGCCCAATGCCGTGGAGTCCAGTCGCAGATGAAGACATAGGTTTAGGTCTCCTCCGATGATCACATGACCAGTGTCCGTCCTGCCTAAAAGCTGGGACAGGGAGTTGAAAATCTCGGGAGAGTCAGTATTAGGATCATACACATTCAATACAGCGGCCTGCCAGGTGACCAATCACAGCCGCGTATCGACCCTCAGCATCAATCTTACTAGATAAAAATGGAAAGGGGAATGAATGATGAATCAAAATGCCCACCATCTATTTGGGCCCTGGGAAAAGGCATAGGACGAGGTAGTGCCAGGGGGCAGAGGAGTCTTCTGCAAAAATGTTATTTTTATCCTGTGCCACACTAGTTACCGCAGCACTAGTTTGCCCTTCCGCGGGGTTATTGATGCCTCTGATATTCCAAGACATAAAGGGGATCTTCAGGCCTCCTCTACATGGGCTATGATTCGGGAGCATTGTATGATATCAGTGTGTCAGAGTAGTGGAGTTTATCTGTGTAGTCAGTTATGCAGTTTGGTGTAAAAATAAAAACATGAATGACAACCCATTTCCTACCTTATCCACACCATGGGGGGTGACAACGCTTCGCCAGCAACTCCCGTTAGCATATCTTTACCGTCTATGGGAGTCAGGATTCAACGCAATACACAGAATTTGATAAGTGACCCCGGAAGGCGGGCACCACCACCAGGGTGGCCGCCCCCACACAGCGGGGGGCAACTCCACACCCAACCAGGGGAGGGCCATCCCAGGTAGAGCAGAGAACCATTGAAAGTAAGGCAGACTCCAAATGGCACAAGAGCACTGGGGAGAGGAGTCCATTGCTCCAGTAAAGCACAGCTGCTTTTCAGTCATCACATCAATCAGCAGGGAACAGTTCTGAGATGTTCGTGGAGTGTATGTCCAGGGGGCTGCCGTAGGAGCTGCGTTCCTCAGCATAGGATTTTTAAAAGACCTGGGCCTCTTATGGAGTGTCAAACGTATGCACTTTGCCCTAGACATCTACGTGGAGGCGGGCGGAGTACAACAAAGCACAACGTGAGCGCAGATCCTTCAAAGAGTTCCTCACTCCTGCAAACTTGCGGCATGCCTCCTGAATCAGCGGGGTGAAATCGGAATAAAGGGAAATGGTTCCCCCCTGGTACTGCACTGTGCCAAACTCACGAGCCAAGTGCAGTGCTGTGCCTCTGCCCCGCTAGTTCAGCATATGGGCAATAATGGTCCTCGGGGGGTGCAGGACGGGGTCTAGGCCCCAAGGACCAGTGCACGTGCTCCACCGGGAACACGGATGAAAAGGCATCATGACCAAACAGGTCCGCTAGCAGGTGTTCAATGAACTGGTCCATTCTTCCAGTGGCTGTAGATTTTGCAATACCAATTATAAGAATGTTATTGAATCGGGACCTGGCCTCTAAGTCCTTTTATGCTACAGTCCTGACCTGTCGCTCTACGTTTTCTAGGTGCTTTATCAAGGCAGAGGTGCCTTCCTCCAGGGTAGATACTTGCTCCTCCGTGCACTTATCCTGTTCTGGTGGCAGTCTAGGTGCAAGTTTACTCTATCCAATCTGTCCACCAGCATGTCAAATCATGTGTCTATGACCATGAAGCCCACGCGAATCTCAGCCATGAGGGCCTCCAAGGTGGCGGGCTGAGTATGTTCCGGCGCAGTGCCAGCTGCTCCTATCGGCCGGCAGGTGCGGATGATTCATTGAAATCCCCAATGCATTAGAATGGCAGCTTACGTTGTTTGGGGTCAGTGTGGGCCATCCTGAGTCCACGCCACAAGGAGATATTGGCAAGGATATACGTCTATGGTCCTCAATGGCCTGGTCTTGCCCAGCGTGGGCTATAAGACACAGATGGGTCAACACACACCACCCCTGCCTGTAGCCCTCCAATACAGGGGACCCTAAAGGCCCTGGACAGGTCCAGGCCCCCCCACAGTGGGGCCCTGGAGGGAGGGGCTGATATCAGTGGTGCACTGCTGCTGGGGGCCCAGCCACAATCAAGCACATGTTCTGCAGTGGATAGTAGTGTCCCCAGGGGGGAGGAGCAAGGAAGGGGGAGCAAGGACCGCCTCATCCCCAAGCATCGGGCCCGCTGGCGTGACCCACCAACACAGGCCACAACCCAGCACAGCAGGAAAATAGAAGGATTTCGCACCCGATCGCGTGCCCCAGCAAGTTTCTGGCGTGCCGCCCAGACCATGCAGTGGTCTGCTCCGCGGCCTGATCCAGCTGCTGATCAGGCAACACTCCCCCGCTCACCTCCAGCCACCAAGCCGCACTGTCTTGTCTCGGGCAGCCGCCCAGTGCAGCAGGACCCAGGATGCATTCATCGCCCAGGTAGGGTCTCGCTATAGGGGGCGAGCCACTCCACCCAGCAGGACCTGGCGGCACAGGCCTCAGACTCACATGCGGCTCCTGTCACTGTGGGGCCTCCGAGGCATACTGGGCTCAGTTCACCACCCCCGCTGTTCCCTCTGCTCCAAACTTGCCCACACGAGCAGGGGGGGTATCTTCCACCCTCAGTCACCCAGGATGGTACTCGGGTCAATCGTCGGGCCCCTGGTGGGGTGTTAACCCGGCATGGATGGACGAAACGCTGGCAGAGCCTTAATTCTGTGTGACCACCTTGGTCACTGGCTTGTCCACACACCCCCATTGGCTCTGTTAATACTTCTTGGCCTTGGTTTTAGAGCTCTGCTGGATTATAAGGACACTGGCTGGATTTAACATTCTAGGAAATAAATATGAGATTCTGCAAATGTCGAAAACAACCTTTCTTTCAGTTCTATTTTAGCACTGAAAGTACAAACACATAATTGGGGATTCACACGACACCCCATCACACTGGCAGATTCAGTTTTCCACTACTGACACTTCCTTATAGCCTGCCTCGGTTGACAGTTGCACATCCTCCCTTTTATAAACTTTTGTGCATTCCAGATAATCTGTTGACAGTTTTCCAGTACAGCAGTCTCCTCATAATAATAATTTAACACTGGGATGAATGCTGATTTGATCACCCTGCAGACATTGAAAATTACAATTTCGTGAATAGCCGTTTTTACTTTAGTTGAAGTAATACTGTTTAATCATCCTAACTTTAATAGCAAACTATAAATATTTATTTCAAGCAGTGACTCAAAGCACACAAGGAACTTTGTGAAAATCAGCCCTACTGTGGTGACCATTCACATGAGTTCCATCTTCCAGCTAATCTTCAAAGTGGCAAGCTGCTCAAGCAGGCGGTCTAAAGCAGCAGTTCTTAACCTGTGGTGTGGGGACCCCAGGGAGCCTGTGATGCGACTGCTTAGAAATGTAAACAATAATAACAGATTAATAAAGTTTATATAAATAAAGAAGCAAAATGTAAAATGAAAATGTTTAAATGTTCTGTAAATGTGAAGGAATTTGAAATTGTAAGCTAAAAATTTGGTTGGCACTCTCTGATTGATTCATGGGAGCAGTGCAAATGTATCAAGCAGATATAGTATGGACGATGGGTGACCTCAGTTTCATTTAGAAAAGATCCAACCTAACAATTTAAATGAAAATGTTGACCTTATTTGTGAATTAAATAAAATCATTCACCATTTGTGTAGTCATTGATGAATGCTTGTTTCTGTATTTTTGTGTACTTTTTTGCAGTTCAAATCTTCAAAACTGCTGATGTCGGGTTACTCGATTTCCAGTAATGACTCAGTGGGGTTCCCCAGAATCCACTATGGTCCACAGAGGTCAAATGGTTAAGAACAGCTGGTGTAAAGTAAAGCAATATACACTTCTAGTCGTTATTCTGTGTACTGTGACTTTAAAGCTAATTTTTCATTAGGACTTTTGAGGCCTTCTGGAACTTTTTAAAGTATAGTAAGGCTGTGACGAGCTAGAATGCCTGAATAAATCCATACACCCTGAACTAATTGTTATTTCTGTTGTGGAGAGGAAGCTTCTACTAGGCACATGATATAGTAGTGAAATTGGGACTAATTCAAATGTATATATATTATCTAATACTTATATTACCATCTTGACACAAAATCGATACCCACACTTTCATCAGAAAACAAGCTTGTGATCAAGGCACAGACAGCCCATTTGGGTATGTACAGTTTAAGGGTGTACAGATGGGAAAGATGAAAGATAGATGAGAGAGATAGAAGAGAGGAGAGATGAGCTTGAGAGAGATGTGGAAAGATAAATTAGAGTCTAGAAAGAAAGAAAGAAAGAAAGAAAGAAAGAAAGAAAGAAAGAAAGAAAGAAAGAAAGAAAGAAAGGAAGAAACAAAGAAACAAAGAAACAAAGAACGAAATGTAGAATGGGAGCTTGAGAAGGAAGTATGAGAAGAGGACACGAAAGAGAGTTAAGGCTAAAATATGGGATAGAGAGGAGAGGCGGAAGCGACAGCGGAGAAAAAATAATTTGTGGTACAAGCAAAGGGAGAGAGAAAGTATTTGGAGAGAAAGAGAGGTGAATAAAGTGAAAATCTGGGAGAGGTGACTAGAGGAAGAGCGATAGAGATAGAGGGGAAGATAGAGTAAGAGGAGAAAGACAAAGGTAAAGAGAAGGGATTGAGGGAGAAACGAAGAGCAGTAAACAGAAAGAAAGTAGCCAATGACAAAGAGACGTGTATGGGATAAGGGAGGGACTCAGGTCGAGGAGGCAGGGCCAGGGAGATGGGTACTTGGATTTAGGGAGAGGGGGAGGGGGAGGCTGGGCTCCTGTCGCAATGAGATGGCTCCATCAAAAATTGTAGGGAGTGTGCCAGCAGTTTTAGGAGTCCAAACCTGGCTGAGGATATGGGCTTTTACCTTAGGAAATGCTGGGCTAAATGGCAGCTGGGGGACGGGCATCTGCCACACCTTTTCCTCAAAGAGTATGGTGTCCTCTACCCTGAATTAGCCAATGCTAGAGGGCACTCACCTGTAGCATTAAAACACATATTCAGAGTGGCATGTTTGGAGATTTGTACTACCTACTGATAAACCAAGTCCAATTGACTGAATTAAGTGAATTTAGCCAAGCTGCTGAGACGTAAGGTGCCTCTAATACGTACAATGAGGAAAAATGAGGAGAAATAAAGTTATTTGTCTGGTTGCACCTCCACTGGGAAGGCATACCTTTTTGATGCATTCCCAAGTTTACAACTGGTAGTAAATCTGGAAATGCGCCAAAATCCATGGGTGGATGTTGGGAACCCCAACGCTCCACCGATGGAACACCTTCCAGGGAGGTGTAATGCAAGGCATTGAGTTGTGCAGCGTTGCTGTACTCCTGATTTACTACGTCATGGAGAGATACAAGAACTGGCTCTGTGTGGCACAGTAAATCCCATTTAAGATTTGCATTGCCCTTGTGTCACCTTGAGCGCTGCAAAGGCAATGCAATCCTTTCGGAAATCTGGCACCGAGGTTCTGACCTGCTACATGTGTATTCTAAGTTACATGTGGTGCAAGCAGGTTGGTGAAGCGCACCATCGAACTTTTGTTTTTATGATCACAGTATGATGCCTTGGAGACCATTGCTGGAAGATTTTGCAATGATTTACCACTCTTCCCCACCTAATATTTAATTATTCGGTGAGATATATCTGCTGTTGAAACAAAACCCAGCGGTGCAGTCAAAATGTCCTGAAAAGGTGACAAATAAAATTCTTGGAAGTTATTACCAAGAAAGAGACCAAATGGAGTAATGTCGGACCACATCATATACACCCAGGGGAGCACAGCCTAAAAAGTTTGCAGGCTTGTAGTAATAAAGTTACTAACTGCCCATGAGCAATTTTATGAGATCAGTAGTATTATTGATTGTATCTAAAAGGCAATTGCTGTTTGGGGAAGAAAGCCCATCAACAGCAACCCATGGTCCTTCGTGACACGCATCTGAAGGTTACCGAGTTTTCCATATAGTCTGCAAGGTTCCTGAATTTATCTGTGAAGAAAATGTCGAGCAGTATGATTTGCTGACAGAGAGCATTTCAAGAGAAATGTTTTATGATATTTGAAGCACCGTTTTCTGATAGCGTAGCATTTATATATTTGAAACACATATCCGGGCTCACGTTGGAAAGGATAATTCCATTTCTGTATGGCTTTTTCTTCCAACGAGTTACAAAATATCTCAGGAGATTGAAGAGAAGAAGAGAAGAGCGTCATTCGGACAATATTTAAATCGGACATTTTTGCAAGTGCTGTTTTTTCACAAAATGCTAATAAGAAATGTCTGTACAGTAAACAAAGGAAAAATCCACAATAAGATACGGTTTGCAAGAAGGGAAATGCAATATCTAATCAGCATTTTGTAAACGTTTTGCGAATAAGCCAAACGAATCATTATCAGAACAACTGAATAATAGTACTACAGTAGTATAAGGGATCAATTTGAGTGTTTTATTGGTATTTTGCATTTTGAATGTATTGCGCCATGATGGACCCATCTTCACAGCCAGTCCTGCCAAGTACCACACATCAGGCGTTAGAATAACGCATTTCAGTGTGGTGCTCCGCATCACCGCCCTGAAATGCATTGTCACGCATAATACCGTAGTCTCAGCTGTCATAGAAAGCACATTACAAACAACTGTGTGTGGCAGCTGGCTGCGCGCTCCAGTTCCTGCTCTGGCTGCTCCCACAGGCTTGGGGCACTTCCAACAGCTGAGCAGGCTCACTTAGCCTCACAGTGGCAGCCAGTCAGTGCTGCTACAATGTATCTGTCTGATTTCTGCGATGCCGCGGGGCTAAGTGACACCTGACAGTCTCAGACTGCCTGTAGCACCGCAAGGATGTGACGTCATGTCCTGCTAACATTGAGCAGTTATTTTTGATGAGGCCTCTGCTGCTAACTGGCTTGCCTGCTTGCTCAGCCTCATTGGTTTGCGGGCCTGGCCGCTCGCCCGCACCACACTGCAGTTCGCACCTCAGACCAGTCCTGCCCTGCAGCCAGGCCGCCCAAGCTGGGGCAGGACACTGGCCCTGGAACTAAATCATTGGCCATGCTGCTCGCCGGCAATTTTATTTCAGAGCAGCCCGGGCCGGCCGACTCAAGTGCACTGGGTGAGGGAGAGGGCGATGGTGCATCATGTAGTCAGGGGCCCAGGGTCCGGTGAGAGAGCTGGCCCTCACCGGTGGAGAGTCATGCCAGCTCAGTAAGCATGGGGGCAGAAGAAGAACAGAACAAGCCAAGAGGATTGTGGTTGGCTTCCAGGAATTGTGCTTCAAGGGATTTTGGAAGTGATCAGGTAACGGGAAAGCGGTGCATTTTCTAGTAAGGGCACATCAGTGCCACATGCGGTGAAAGGCTGTTGCTGTATTTGTGGCAACAGTTGCAGAAGGGTTACCTTCACCAGTAGTGAGGCCTGTGTCTGGTAGAACCAGTGGTATGTGACTGTGCTGTATCAGGGTTTTGTGCACTTTCGCCCACATTGATGTCTGCTGTTGAGATTATGTAACTGTCTGTGCCGTGCTTGAGCATTAAGTGACCATTATAGTGGTTCTGGGGATTACCCTTGCCAGACTGGGTGGCTTTTGATTGCAAGCAGACACCTACCGAGGTTCTCTCCAGATGGCGCACTGAGTATATAGCCTTATTTCCAGGTAGGGGTGAGCTGTACCCGTCTTGTGAACATGCACCTATCTGAATGTGGGAATTATGTATCCATAGGTGGCGCGTGTGCACACATTACTCCTTTGGAGGTGAGCAGCTGAGCTCTTCACACATCGCCTCTGAATACATGTTTTTTTCAGATTGACACCTAGTGTATGGAGAACGTTCCTCTGTTGATGGACAAGGTGGGCCACAGCACCCTCTGTAAAGGGAAAGTGAGGAGCATCCTCTTGCTAGCGAGCTCCCGGGGACCTTTTGTTATTCATAGGTGGGCACACACATTGTACAAATGGTATTTCCAGATTGGAACCTTCGACATTGCAATCAGTTGCATATAAGCATGCGCTGTACACAGCACTTATCCACAGGTGGCGCACCATCTGTGCACAGCGCCTCTCTACTGCTAGGGCACCTCTACTGTAGAAGGTGCATCCTATGTACACAGCAACACTCCACAGAACAGAACCCGCACCAAGAGGGCTCTAGACAGACAGGGCACTGTACACAGTTCTTCACTGACTCTGAAAACCTTCCAAGGTGAAGGAGGTCCAAATATGAAGTGTGGGCTCTCGAGGTGCCAGGGATGGGTGAGTAGAGAGTGAGAGGGGATGAACACAATCAAGTGATGGCAGATACAATTAGCCGATCAGTGGTGGGGCTTCCTACCCTCAGTGGCACCTACACAGACTGGAAGGAGGGTGGTGGCATAGGAGAGGCAGACTGGGCATTGCTCAAGAGGAGGAGGTATCCCCATACCAGGGAGGGCACGTCCAGACTGGACTAGTACAGTACAGGAGGACGAGGATTCAGTCCTGGGGTGGGAAGTGTGACAGGTGAGGTATGGAGGTCTAGGCCATGCATGCAGGCAGGATGGCAATCCATGCTGGTGTTAGTGCAGGCAGGGTTAGTGCATAGTGATGGCACCAGACGCTGCCGGCAATGAGTTTTCGAAATTTGCAAACGTAAAACGTAATGGGTAAAGAAAAACGGAATTTGGTAAGGTATGGAACTTGTAAAAAGCTATATGAGGTAGGGAAGTCTGGCTAAAGACTAAGACTAATGAGGGTCTGTTTGTGCTACATAAGTAGGGACACGTGCGCATTTTCAGGCCCTTGGGGTCTTTTTAGTTTGCAATGGACGACTGACATGTGTGTTGGAATTAAAAAATCAGTTTATGAAGCTAACAGTGGTACCCAGAAATGATGTATAGCTCTCAATAAAATATACTTACTTCATCGAATGTCTTTTGTGGGAGAAATGGTGCACAAGAGACAGGTATATATTCATTGTTGGGTATGAGTGTTTCACCCTGGCTTTGAATTTTCTTTGCATTGTGATGTTTGTCATTATTCGTACCAAAATACAAAGAGGAAAAAAAAACAGAACAAGGTGAGACACAGTGAATAAGTAGAAAGCACTTTACACCCCCCCCCACCCATTAGAAGGGCAGGAGGGAGGTGCCCTTTCATTTCTGATGCTTTGCAGATGTTTTAAAGTTTCTCTTTGCACAAATGGGTGCATTTTCTGATATTTATATGTTTCCATTGTCTGCATTGTTTGATTTTTCTCGCGAGAAAGTGTCACTCATAGTCCTTGAAATGTCACTCATAATTACACTGAAATTATGAAAATGTCACACATAGCAATCTGAAAGCTTGGCAGCTATGCACAGCGCCTTAAAACATAGAGGACGAGCCAGTTAAACTGAAACATTATGTGTAGGGGACATAGTAAAGGATCCAAAAAAGAATTAGATTGGAAAAAAGGATATACATCATCAACACTACTTGTTCATGATGAGATGTGGTGTGCAGCGACGCCATCTTTGGACACAATAACAGCAGCTGGCTAGAACATTAGCACTGTTAGAAATGGGATCTTTGGTTGGCTAAGGCTTGCGCCAAAGCCAGGCAGAGACCACCACTAGTCAGGGCAAGGGAGTTACACCCCAAAGATAACCCCTGCTCACCCCCTTGGTAGCTTGGCATGAGCAGTCAGGCTTATCCCGGAGGCAATGTGTAAACATTTGCGCAACACCCACAGCAACAACATACTACGCACACCACAAAAGGAACTCCACAAAAGGTTATATCAAAAATAGCCTTTGTATTATCATAAAACACATTAGAATAGTAATCACACAATATACACTGTGCCAACTGGCACTGGGCAATATTTACAAGGGATTATATACACATGTCAGGGCCTCTTGGGCCACTGTCAGAACCATCACTTAGTAAAGATAGTAAATGTAGAACCAAGAATAAACGTAGAACACAACCAGTAATTACTGGCAAACACTGTACTCAGCATCATCCTGTAACACAAACCATATTATGCACAGTATCACATTAGGTGTGAAATATATTCTGTGCCAACCTCATAAGCCTAAACACATTATGCAATCTTCTCATAAGTCTAAACGCATTAGGCCATAACCTCCTAAGCATAACTCATATTAGGAAATAATCTCACTAGCATAAACCACAGTAGGCAAATAACCTCATACGTAAACCACAGTAGGGAATAACGCAAACATAACACAGTATGCAAAACATCATAATCATTAAACCACATTAGAGGCATAAAACAGGGTGCGTAAATCATCCTATATAAATCACATTTCCTAGCACCACATAAATCACATTAGGGCCTGGCGCCCTACAAACCTAATAGTCCCCCTGGCCAACTGGCCTGTTCAAAGGCGCTCAAACGCCCTGCATCCAGAATGTCAGGGCTGCTGCCAAGGCAGCAGAATCCATGTGCGCAATTGCGCTGGGGCAGGAGTGCATCTCGCGCTTATCTCACACAATGCCCCCAAAGAACTGTGGTCTAAACGTGGCAGCTGGCACTAAGTGCTGCACAGCTGTGGATCCAATAAAGGCCTGGGCTCTCACTGTGCACTTGGGGTCCCCACTGGGACTCTGTAGAAAAAGAATGCAGGCAAAAACGTTGCAGCTACCCACTGTCATGCGGGGTAGCTGGGGCAGGAGCACGAGCACTGACAATGTGCTCCGATTAGGGAGGCCCCCACTGGTCCCTACGTAATCAGGGAAAAGACTACCCCATAACGTGGCCCCCAACGGCGGGCCCACTCAGGGAAATGGCCAAACTGGTAGGGGCACGGGCCCATCTGGGCCCTCCCAAAACAAATATGCCCCCTCGTAGGAGTGGCCCGCAATAGCGGGTCCGCTCAGCAGAGTAGGAACAACACTGTGGCCACGGGTGACGGGCATCGGCAATATGCCCCGACACACCCCCAATGTTGGAGCCGCCCGCAACAGCGGGTCCGCTCATGAAAGCACCAACAACGTGCCTCGGTAGGCACCAACCATTCACCCATGGAGCTCCCACTCACTGGTCTCCTCATTTCGGCTTCTCTTCACCCGGACCCTCTACCTGGGACCAGGACTTCAACGTGCCTGTGAGGCCCTGGACGGAGTCTCCCTCACTACGTGGGGCTCTCTCTCCATTACGAGAGCCCTGCCGTCCGGCAGCACTTCTCATCTGGCTGGCCAGTGCGGGGTGGGCTCCCGCCTGGCTTCTCCTACATGTGGGGCTCTCCCTTCCACATGGGAGCCCCGCGTCACCAGACTTCCTCCTCTCTGGCACGCAACAGACCCCGTCCACGTCCCAGGCAAGATTGCCTGACTTCCGGGTCGCGCTGAGAGCGGCTCGGAGAGAAATTCTTTAGCGCCTCGGGCCGCGGCGGTGAAACGCTGAGTGGGCACCCACTCAATTAATAAACATAAAGCGGACAATGAGGGGTAGTCTCCCTCCTAATTTAAAATATAAAGTGGGGTGGGAACCCGCATTTAAATAAAAGTATAAGCGGGGTGGGCACCCGCATCTAAAGCATAACAGGGGAATCCCTATGCTGGGGATTCCCCCAGCAGCGCTGTGCAGCCCAGGGCAGTGAAGCTCCAGTGCCCCAGGGGAAAGTAAAGCACAGCGCTCCCCTTTCCTGTTGGGCACAATTTAAAAATAGAGCGCTCACGAGGCTCTAGCTGCACACAGACCTGGAAGATGAAGAGAGCAATGCTGGGCCCAGGGAGGCCAGCACACAAGGCCCTCCAGCAGAGAGGTAAGCCCCATGGTGGTTCATCCTGGGCCCCAGCAGCAGCACGCCTCCCCCCAGTCAGGAACAAGAAGAGAACATTTTCATGAGGTCACAGCCCCTCTACTTATACCACATAATCCTTTGTCTTAGTGCAGGGCATGGGGGAACCAGATGCAACTGGTTCAGGGGGAATTTGGAGCACTTTTTTGTGGAAGCCCCTCTTCTCCATTGTCGGGGGGGGGCTTGTCATCAGACACACCACATGGGGCGGAGCCAGCATTCACTAGGGCAGGCACCATCTGATTCAGAGTCAGGGGATTACCCCTCCCACTACTCTTAGCCCAGGTGTCCCATTCAGCCCAGCGCTGACTCACCCTGCCCCTCCTGGAGGCACCCACACCTCTCGGCTCCTGTCACTCACAAGCCAGACATGCAATTCACATCAGGCAGGCAGACACAAAGCACACAGAAATGCCAACTTCTAAAAGTGGCATTTCTATAACCACAATAAATCTGCGCACACCATTGCGCCGCATTTATTCACACAATTTCATGCATACCAGACTTGACCATACAGCTCCTCTCATACCAGGAATTACCACTGACACACACTGATCAGGGAATCCCCGATGCATTCCTATGGGAGGGCAGGCCAACTTTACATATGTAACAAAGAGAGCGCAAGCCCTTTACACTGGACCACAGTGCTAAAGTGCCCAGAGGCCTAAAACCACCAATACTATGTCATGGAAAAGGCATACAGTTTAGGGGTGAACCTGCCAAAAAGGGCCAAGTCCAACAAGCACCAAAGTGAGGAAGCAGGGGAAGAGCGCAAGAGTTTGCCTCTTACGTGTGCGTGAGGGTCAGGTGGAAATTACGTCTGAACGGTGTGCAGATGCGAGGGGAGGTACCTGTTCATTTTCTCCTTTTGTTTACGTTTTTGCTCGTCTTATGATCCATCAGGACTTAATTTGAACCACTTCCTTCAACTACTAGATGACTTATGTGCCATATAGACCGCTGCAAGAAATGACTTATGCCATCGATATAATAAATATAGAGGGAGGGACTCCTACACGTTAGCTTCCCCTACTATGTTTACGTAGACTACCGTAATTACTAACCTTCACACCGACCTCAGGCTTAACCAGGACACCAAGCCCCTCAGTTTTTCCAGCAGTTGTAGGAGTAGAACCAATGAGCCAGTGTCTTCAGATCTGATTATGGAGCAAGTAGGGTTGCCACCTTTCCTAGAGAAAAACACCGGCCATTTGTTTAAGTTCTAAGATTCTACAACGGCCCGGACATGATGCCAAATTGTACTTGTATATTCCTTTTTAAAAGCTTTTTTGAGTATGTTTACTTTATTCATCAGTCAGGGATCATTACTACAGCTCGAGCACGCATTTTAAGATGCCTTTTTCTTATATTTGCTGTTTTAAGGATGTTATGATAAAGGGACAAAAATACAGGTTTCAGGTGATTTTTCAAATTTTTGTACAGGCTGGGGCATTAAAGTACTGGCCATGCGGTAAACATCTGGCCTGGAGATAACTGTAGGTGCAATCTCTTATTTCTGGCTGAGGCCTTCTACAGATACATAGTCAGCTGGGAGCCCTAGCCTTCCAAAAATTAGGGCAGATCGAAGACTGGTCTTGGACAAGAGCAGTTCATAAAAAATGCGATGCAGTGCGAGCAATGAAATTCGTTTTATTTATTTAAATGTGTACTTATCTCCGTTCATCCATATTCCGGTGTTTACATTTCCCCACCCTGCCCCTCCCCCGCCCTGCCTCACTGCCCCACGGAACTCCCGCCAAGGACCGCTACTGGGGACATGGACTCACAAGTTCAACGGGAACACCGAATACCTTTCACCATCCCACAAGTGAATCAAGGCAACCCACCACGACCACGTCTAGTTTTGGTATTTTTGGGTAACTTCTTGCTACGCCAAGCAATCTACTCTAAAATCACGTCCCTCTACTCCTGTCAAACTAGATACTATCACCATGTTTGTGCGCTCGGACCTGTGCAAGTCCACAATGGACAGGCTTTAAAAGATGCGGCAGTTAATTGACCTCTTCAAGTCGGTCTATTCGCAAGTTTATCTGCAGGAGCCAGCGTGTTTGAAGATCATAAGAAATGGACGCTCGCATTTCTTTAGCACTGAGCAGGAGGCCAGACAAGCTTTCTCGAAATGGCAGGCTGAAACTGCAGGCTGAAAAACGTGATCCACTCATATATAGAAAATAAACACTGAGGTGCCTGTTTGCTCTCTTATTTTCCCCTTTACTTCCCCCCTCTCTTTTCTTACTTGACCAACGTTCTCTCTCTCCTTTTTCTTTCTGACCCCCCCTTTTTATCCTAGAATTAGAAAATTTCAAAACCTCTTTAGGGGGGGAGAGGCAAGGGAGGGGAGGGGGAAAAGGGGGGAGCAGCTTCAAATGTGTGCTAAATATTTTCTTGTACCCGAAGCAGTCAAACCTCTCTTTTTTTTTTTATCTGTATGGAGTGAGGGGGGGACGGGGATCAGGGGTCGTGGGAGGGTGTGGGGGGCATCCACCTGAAGCTGTCAGTCAGCGACAGCTAGGGGAGGGATGATTCCTTTCTGTGGGCACTGGGGGGGCTTAGGGGGGAAGGTTTTTTCAGGTTTAGGGTGGAGGGCTCATGCGTCGGATAGCGGCTTATCACCGGGTGATGGGTGGGGGAGGGGGTTAAATAGCCATTTAACAGTTTGAAGTGCAGACGTTAAAATCAAGACACTAGAAGCTGGAATCAGGTTAGAGGGAGGCAAATTAAAATTATGCAATGTCTGAATTAAACTTTATGTGCTGGAACGTTGGTGGGCTGAATCAATCTCATAAACAATGTGTAGTCAGGGAGGAACTCAGCATTTTTAAACCACACATACTAGGCTTAACTGAGACTCACCTAGCATACAAAGATAGGTCACTGTTGGGACAACTTGGCTATAATACACTAATATGCACATCGCAAACAGTCTCCATATGGGTTTTGCCATATTGAAATCCTGGAACTTAACTGCCACTGTATTGCATATATTGTCAGATACCAAGGGAAGATGGGCAAGAGCTCAGTTGCTGATAGCAGGTCGCACTGCTATGATCTGTGTCTTACATGGTCCCAATTCGGACTGCCCCGAGATTTTCGACGATCTAAGTGCCGAATTACGTGGTCAAGAAAGGGATCTGATAATTCTGGGGGATTTCAATTGCATTATGGGTAGGAAAATAGACACCACTAACAGCAAGGTACGGGCGAGAATGGTTAAGACCAGAGCAGCACTGTGGGAATTGTTGCATATCCATCAGCTCGATGATGCCTGGAGGGTACTGTTTCCAACAATGCCAGGATATACATTTTATTCACACCCGCATAAACATTATTCTCGTATCGACATGATTTATATAGCTCAAGCATATAGGATTGTATGAAAGCATTTGTTAGGGGGGAGACCCTGGAGTTTATCTTAGTACAAAACCGGCGGGCAGCAGAGGAGGTAGAACAGGCCAGGTGTGAGTATTTAGACTTAGAGATACAACACGCTGGGGCAATCACTGTGAGGGTTCCAGGGGCTCAGTCAATATATCTTCGATTGTTAAAAACTCGATCTAAAATCAATAGAGGGCTATTGCATAAAATTGCTATTGATTATCATAAGCAAAAAACTCTAATATGAATATAGGGAGAGAGTGGGGCGGGTGCTGGCTCTTCATATTGCCGACCAAAAGGCCAGGACTAATATTAAAATCTTTAAAGGGGTAGGTGGCCTGTTTTTCACTCAACCACAGGATATAGTGGAGAAGTTCAGATTGTTTTATGCCGATCTATTTTCTGCTGCCTCCCCATTTATTCAGCATACCTGTTATGAGTATCTGCAGGAAAGCCACCTCCCTCGTCTAGACTCTTTGGATGCCAAAGAATTACAGAAAAATGTTGAGCTAACTGAGGTCGAAGAGGCTATTAAGTCCTTACCTTCTGACAAAGCGGCTGGTAAAGATGCTATCCTGCTCAAATTTGATAAGGCTTTTAGGGATTTATCGGCACCTGTATATATGCAATTGAGTACTGATGTTACTAATGGGAGCGATGCTCCCGCCTCATGGAGTGTAACCAATATTGCGGTATTCCCTAAAAAGGGGAGGCCTATCGACGATAGGAGTTCCTATCGTCCGATATATTTAATCAATGCAGATGCCAAAATCTTCTCTAAGATGTTGGCCTCCCGTCTTACTCCTCTTATCCATAAGTTAGTATCAAAGCAACACCATGGCTTCATTCCTGGCAGAAAGACAACGGCCCATATGGGCACTGCTATAGCTGCCCTTGACTTCTCTTGCAAACTTAACAAACAGATTGGCATGGTTATGCTTGATGCGGAAAAGGCGTTTGATGGAGTGGCTTGGGATTCCTTATGGCTTACCATAATGTCATTTGATCTTAGACCCAGGTTTATCTCTTCTGTACAGAAGCTATATAAGAAGCGGTTGCCACCATTAAACTGAATGGCTTGACATCTGCCATTTTTGGCGTACAATGGGGGACAAGGTAGGGATGCCCATTGCCCCCCCCCCGCTGTCTGCCCTCTATATTGAGCCATATATAAGGCATCTGTTGCTCAATGGAGGGATTGCCCCTGCATGCCTTAACAGTATAGAACTTAAGGTTACTAGATATGCTGCCGATATTGCAGTCTTCTCTGCTAACCCTGGAGAAGCTATTACACATATTACGCAAGAGGCAAAGCTGTTCGGCTCCTTTTTGGCTATAAGCTGAATCTAGCCAAAACGCAGACAATTGTCAACTTTAAATCGGGAACCTTGCCTGTAGCATTATGGTTTACATGAACAGCAACTTATCTCTGGATATGTCTTAGTAGTCAGGTGGATGAAATTGTAACTTTGAACTATGAGCCTCTTTTGAAGACAGTATCGGCCAAATTGCACAGCTGGCATCGGCTCCCGCTAAGCATATACGGGAGATGTAACGTCATAAGAATGAACATGCTCCCTAAATTTTTATATTTGTTTCGCTTAGTTTATACCCTTGCGGGTTCCTTGGTCTTTTATTAAAGAAATTAGACACTGTCATAGGTGGTTCTATTTGGGCTTATAGGCGTGTCAGGAGGGCTCTCAAGTTTATGAAATTACCATATGTGCGAGGGGGTTTTAAGCTCCCAGATTTTAAGCTTTATTACTGGGCTTCCTTCGTCGGCCTGCTTCGTGGTCTGCTCTGCGGGCTAGACACAGTCCCAACATTGCTATGTTATCAGTTAGCCTGCGGCTCATCGGTTGGGTTTATGCTGTAGAAAACTTTTGATCCTAACTACTACAATCGGGTGAAGTTCAAGGTAGTTAAAGACATTATTCGGATATGGCTAGATAGCTGTAAGCAATACTCGTTTCTGGTGCTGCATAAATACACGGTGTTATGGGGTAATCCTATGCTGCCCAATATATTTCAGGACCTAATTGGGAAAGACTGGCAATGTCAGGGAATTACCCGGCTAGGTCAACTATATGATGGACGGGGGTTCAGCCTTTTACTGCACTTTAAGGCGAGTTTGGGCTTTTGAAAAATACGTTCTTCAAGTTTTTACAGGTCAGGGACTTTTTCATACAAGGTAAAAAGGTATTATCAATGCCGAACCTGTTGGGAATACTGTCCGGAATATATACATACTCTGGCCGAGGGGCTATTGGTCTAGCCTATCAGAAATTCCTGGCTAGCGCTAGTGATGATAGCTTACAGATTGCGGCTAAGTTAAGTCGGGTCCTTCGGGCTGAAATAACGGTAGAGGATATACAGGAGTCCATGGGAGTATTAGACCGAGGGGTAACATTGGTTAATTTAAAGCTGCAACAGCATCGGGTAGTATATATGCTGTACTATACACCAGAGATTATATCTAAGTGGGCCTCTCGATCTTCCGAAAAATCATTCTGTTCAAAGTGTCAACTGTATGCTGCAGATCTCAGGCATATGTGTGTCGACTGTGCAAGGCTTAATGGGTTTTGGAGTGGGGTCTCCAGTATTCTTAGCTCGCTTCTCAGCCCAAACTTTCAGCTTACTGAGAAAGAAATATTTCTGGGGATCAAAAGTGAGACAGCTGGCTATATAAATTTGTTGGCTACTATTATCATAGCATGTGCCCGTTTATGCATCGCTAGAGCTGGGCTAGATAATGTCAGTCCTAATGTTAACGAGTTCTGGGTTTTACTCAGAAAGGTCTATGAGATGGTACTTGCCTTGGCTAAAGCTAGAGGGCCGCACTCTTGGCTGAAATTTAATCGGATTTGGACCGGTCTCCAATGGTAACGAGGCACTGCTAATTTATAAGATGCTCTGACACGGCCCTATGACGGATGCCTCTTTCATTTTCCTTGTTTTCTTTTTTTCTTTTTGGGAAAACTTTATTGTTTCTTAAATTATGGCTAGGATTGTTTTCTCTCACTCCTGATTTAATTGTTGCCTCTTTGTCTTGACTACTGTCTAAGTTAAAAATACAGATTTATGTTTTTTTAACACTTTTAACGTATTTATGTAATGTATGTCTTACTTTTGGCTAAATAAAATACAAAAATTAAAAAGTTACTGATTTACAAATATGTTTAACTTCTGGTAATCCTCCAAAAACATGTAGGAAATTCTTCCTATTGCGTGGACTCAACAGAACGTGATTTGTTAGGCCTAGAAAGCTGGTATTTTGACATTTGTGCCGTTTGGTCATAGTAACAGATGCTAATGCAGCTCATAATTTTTGCAGATTATTCACCTGCAATGCGTGTTGAAAATAACACATGCTACCCATATGCCAGATTCTAAATGAGAGCCTGCAGAATAATCTTCCAAAACTCATATTTGGAAGGAAACTATTCACTTGAGCTTGAACATTCATGTAGAAGCCCAGGAGAACCTGTTTGCAGTGTCCTCCAACTTTTTCCCCATTTTGACTACTAGATGCTGGTTTTCTGACTCTGATTGTGCCCTGTGCTCTGCTACCTCGACCCAGGACCTGTGCTCTCATTACCAGTACATGGTAATTAGGTATAATTACAATTGGGACTGACCACCTACCTATAAGTCCCTATTATATGGTAATGCATGTAGGCTTAGAGGCCCAGTATATTTAATGTACTGAGGTGTGCACTACTGTGATGCCTGCTGTCATTTTAAAAGCCAGCCCTACCTTGCAGGCTGCTTTTAAACTTAAATTATATAATTCTATTTCGACTTTGGAATTAAAAGGTTTTTTTACATTTATGTCACTGCTAAGGTCTTCTCTAGATGTCCCAGGAGTAGGGTGCCTTGTAACCATAAGCAGGGACATTATAAAAAATATTTTATATGCCATGGTGAAGGAAAAACTGCCAATTAGACTTTTCCCCATTGTAGCTCAATGGTTCCATAGGCTAAAATGGGATTACTTCATTAAAGTGTAACTAGTGAAAGAAAGGAGCTAAAAATGTATTTAAAAGTATCAAAATAATAGTATAAATACAACAACTTGCCACTGCTTGGATTTATTCTAACTATCACAGAAAATAAGTTATAGAACTTTTTTTCTGTACGCCAAAATCCAGTCTTCCAGCAGCTCTGCTCTGATTGGCTAACCTCTGCCAGACTGAGCCAAGCTGTTGTAATGTGGTGTGAAGTGGCCTGACTAGAGACAAGGGATTTCCTGTGGGAGGAGAACTGCAAGCTGCAGGATGGGGTGGAGTAGCCTTCAAAGAGGGAATGACAGTTTAGGGCAGCACAGGCTCACCCCCACAATCTGCAATCCCCCCACCCCCTGCCAGAAAGGAGCCCCACCAGTGGGTCGACTTAGCCAGATCTAACCCTCCAGGAGAAAGTTTCTCTATTTTGGATTTTGGATGACTAATGCTTTCTGGGACAATAATATGCCACACTTTGGAGGAAGTTGCCATACTTCTGGGTGTCACTCTGTAACTCATTGGTTGGGGGTGCTCCTCTGCTTGTCACCCAGGAACAATGGATAAATATGGGAGAGCTGCACAGCAACTCATATCCCTGCCTGGAACAAACAAGACAAGAAGGGCTGCCCTGCTGGAAACCCTGGTCTGCACCCCAAGACTGCTGCACTCATAAGGACTGTAACTGCTGCACACTTTGGAACTGCAGCCCTGAGAACTTTGCATTGCTTCTAACGGATTGAGGACGGTCTCCCTGAAAGCAACAGGTACAAAAGAACTACATGAGTTCCCTGACTAACACGACAGAAGAAGGAGGACTGACCTGCTGGATCCCTGGCCAGCACCCAAACGATTGACCTCTGGATGACTGCACTTGCTGCACAATTGAAACTACAGCCCTAAGGACTTTGCCTTGCTTCAAAAGTTGAAGGAGTGAACTCCCTGACAGCAACAGGTTAAAAGAGTTTCACAGGCATCCTCTCCACCAAGAATAACACATCTGGAGTGGGTCTGGTGGACTATCAAGGATTGCGCCAGCTGCATTGTGGGAACAGTATTCCCAACATCGCAAGGACTATCTCAGAGCTTGTAGACCCTTGGACTGGTGCTTTGGACACTTTGAACCCGCAAGAGAAACTTCAGGAAAAAGTTTCAGCAGTTTGGAGCAACTTTTGTAAAAGCTCTAGAAATTGACCGGGTGCATTGTGGGAGTGGTAGTCCCAGATCCCAAGAGGCAAACCAGAGCATCTAAACCCTTGGCTGGTGCCATGGACCACTTTTCTGCAATGAGAAACACTCCTGGAAGTAAGTGTAAATGTTTTACACCATGGGTGACCTGAACTCTGGACTTGTCCGGTGCAACTCAACCTTTTTTAAGCCTTTATAGGGCCAAATGTACAACCCTTATTTGCACGCACAAACGGGAGATCGGCCCGCTTGGGACCGCAAAAAAGGGTAATTGCAAATACAAACGCTATTTTGAGAGTCACTGACTCGCAAAATAGCGTTTGCATCTCTTGCTATTAGGAAGGGGCGTCCCTTCCTAATAGGGAGACTCACTACCATGTACTATTGTTTTGCAACCGTATGTGTGGCTGCAAAACACTTGCAGTTTACCACCTACATCAAGTAGGTGGTAAACCACTTGCAAATAGGAAGGGCTCCCTAGGGAGTGTTTGAGAAAAGATTTCTTAAGAGCAGGCAGTGTTCCCAGGGACCACTGACTGCCCTTAAAAAATTAAACTGAAAAGTTTCATTTTTATTTTTTAAATGCATCCCGTTTTCCTTTGAGGAAAACGGGATGCATTTAAAAAATAAAAAACTGCTTTATTTAAAAAGCAGTCCCAGACATAGTGGTCTGCTGACCCCAGCAGGCCACCATCCCTGGGAGTTCTAGCCATTCCCAATGGGGTCGCAAATTGCACTTGCCTCATGAATATTGATGAGGCATGCAATTTGCGACCCCATTGGGAATCGCTAACAGTGTCTGTGACACTGTTGTACATTGCATTGCAAAGTGATACAATTTACGACTCGCATATTGTAAGGGTCGTACATCTGGCCCTTAGGGCCTTATTATGACTTTGGTGGCCCTTTTGTAGGACTGCCACCTCCGTGTCCGCAGGAGGACCGCCAATGCTGTGGTGCACCCACCTGCCGGATTCTGAGATGAATCCAGGGCGGGTGGGTGGTGCATTGGTGATCTCATAGGAGTGGTATGTTAAGCTCATAGGAGAGCCTAACATGCAGACCACAGCCATGAGAGTGCCGACTGCACACACTTGCACGGTGTGGCATGCACCATGTCATGCATGCCGCACTGTGTAGGAACGAAGGTGCAACTGAAGGGGGGCACAACATGTGCCCCCTGCACGTACACCTGCCTCCAGATGCAGCCGGGGGCATGGTCAGGGCCACCTTACCTGCATCTCCGCCGCCCTTTTCATGGCGGGCTCCCTGCTATGAAAAGGCAATGGTGAGACAAGTTGTAATATGCTCGGCGGTGCTGGCATCGGTACAGCCAGCACTTTCCACACCGCCGCGGGATCCTGGACTGATAATAAGGCCCTTAATCTTTACAAATTCATATCTCTGGTTCCCTACTTTGGATTTTTGCTGTTTGGTGTAATTTTAGAATGGATGACGTTACAACACAAACATTTACAACGCATGCCTTTACAACGCAGTTTTTACATCGCAACATCCATTACAATGCGTGATTTTTTAACACATGCCATTACAACACCCTTTTTAGAAACTACATTTACAACGCATTCCATCACAATGCATACCATTACAATGCATTTAATTTTAGAGCAACAGTAGGGTAAGTGTTGGATAGTGAAGTGGTAACAATGACTATTCCCACTCCAGTGAGTGCATCAGTAGGGTAAGTGTTGGATAGTGTAGGGGTAAAAATTACACTTCCAACTCCAGTGAGTGCAACAGTAGGGTAAGTGTTGGACTGTGTAGGGGTAAAAATTACTATTTCCACTCCAGTGAGTGGAACAGTAGGGTAAGTGTTGGATAGTGTAGGGTTAAAAATGACTATTCCCCATTACTTACCTTATAATGCATTGTAATGGCATGCGTTGTAGTGACATGCGTTGTAATAACATGCGTTGTAATGGCATGTGTTTTAGTGAAATGCGTTGTAATGGCTGCGTTGTAATGGCATGCAATGTAAAGGATGTTGCGTTGTAATGACTGCGTTGTAAATGTAGTGCATTATAATAACTGCATTGTAAAGGTTGTTTCCCGTCAATTTTAATCATAAAAATATTTCCTATTTTTATTGTGTGTTGTGTCTTATTTATTTAATGTATTCATGTTAATAAATGCTTTACACATCCGTCTCTTAAGTTAAGCCTGCCTGGTCACAGTCAGCTACCAAGGGTTGAGCATGGGAATAGTTTATTGAGACCTTGATAGAACTTTTTATTGTGTGTGTGGCCTTATTACTAGTGGTGGGTCCCTACTTATCACTACTAATAAACCACTTTCCAACAAACACTGAGTTTTTTGTTTTATCCTATGAACTACACTGGCCTTAAAAGTCAAAGAGAGGAAAAGAATTAAGCAAGAGTTAATTTTTATTGTTATGGAAAATGGGCATTCAAAGCATTTCAAGCTCCTTTTTTCAGTTAAGCAGTGTTTGTGGACAGAAACATAGATCTCAGAGCTTTGCCCTAAAAAGCTGGAGCTGGGTATTATTCAGAAGGCTGGGGAAGATAACCTCTTGCTGATGAGTGCATGTAATGACAAGAAGAACCATGCTACTGTGAACTTTCTGTGAGTAGCTGGAAAATAGTGGAATATCCTTAGAACAGAGCAGCTGCATAAAAACAGGAAGAAAATGTTCAAGACTTCCAGAGAATAGTCCTTTGGCTGTCGACCTGACTGGGAATGAGTAAACTCTTTATTCTTCTTGTACCCAGGGATTGGTGTCCAAGAAGCATTTACTCAAAGTCTGAGGACCATTGTATCACCAGGAAAGGAGTGACATGGCTTTGTGTAAATAAAGACCCTCATCTAGAGGATTAAAACAAGTTGTCAAGCTTATCTGATTCAGATGCAATCTCGAGATCTACAGTTTTGTAGTTAGGCTTGCTTGGGTGTTTTTGCTACTATTCTCAAGGTTTCAGTGTGACTTCCAAAATGCCTCAAACCTTGTGAAGCCCTGACTGGCTGCAGATTCCAGCCTTCCCTCCTGAATTCCAAAGATTAACAGAGGGAGCAGAAAAAAACACTAAATAAAGCATGGCTACCGATGACACAACCTTGTCATCTATAATTTCCCAGGCATGCCCCACTCAAGGCCTTATTAAAAAAATATTTCTTTATTGGCACTTTTAACAGGTTTGGAGGGTACAAATCCATTGTATGCAACATTGATCCTGCTTCTAATGCATTTAGTTGTATGTACAACAGGAAAGCAATAGTAAAACAATAATGCTGTGAGAACTGGTTGCATTGATCTCACAGTTTTTTTACCAGTTCTACCGCCAACGTCCTATGGTTTTGTTGCGCTGACAACTATCCTTATTTGCAGAATAGATTTTATGTGCCAAGGGGTGTAGGGAAGAAGTATTGGAGGCTGTTCCTCATAGGTATTATGAGAGTGAATAATCAAAGAAGGTATCCATTCTGGGACTTGATTTCACCTTCCACAGTAACAAGGATAGTTAGTAGATCGAAAAAGGCCCAGAGTCATCTTAATGTTTACTTGTCTCTTATTTGCAAATGTGTAGTCACTCCATGTGAGGAAGTGGTGGGTAAGGTGTGATACATGTTATGGCCGGGGTGTGGGGGGGGCAGTGAATAGACTGTTGTTATACGAGGGGAGTCATTATCCTGTAAATTTGCCATTGGGGTTTCTCTTACCATCTCTCTTAATTTGTCTTGCTTAGTGTGCTGGGGCCGTATGTTGAGTCAAAAGAAAGGCAGTGGCTGATTTAGAGTTTTGCAGAAAGGGTACTCGGTCACAATAGTGGCAGCGTAATCTCTTTGCCAAACTCACAGGTGGGTCGAACAACAGTATGACAACAACAGAACCTAGCCCAGTACAGGCGTTTAGAGGTAAGCCATCCGACAATCCACCCAGTTTAGAGTGTGCGGTAGGATGCACTGTTTTTGTCTGCCTGTGACTGACAACACAAAACAAAATGACCTCCATTCCATGGAAGAAAGGGAGCTCCTATTGAGGGAGGATCATTTGTTTTACTTTTTTTCAAAACCAAACTTCCGCTTTGGGAGTCTGTTTATGGAACAAGTAAAACTTTGCAAAAGTACAACATCTGGCCATCATGTTTGATGAAGCAGTCCATCAAACTTTTACATTTTTCCTCCCAATGTTAAGAGATGCTGATGGGACATCTCTAAATTCAGAGGATGGTATGTTTGTCAGAAGGATGGAGTAATTTATTCCTTTCCCCTGACAAACATTACTCCATCCTCCAAGGTCTAAATCAGGCACAAAGTATCACTTCCAGCTCATCTGGTCATTAAATCAGTATATAATAGAGTCGTATGTTGCTAAATGCAATAAAACAGTTAGCATTTCTATCTTAGTTAATAATGCTCTAGTCTGCCAATATCTAAGGATGCATATTTTCGGTACTGATAGGACTATGGCCATCAGCCTTTGCCAATGTGACGTTGTTTCATCGGAGACGTTGTGGAGTAGAGCTTGCTTAGCTGTTGGCTGTAAATCAATCAATCAATCAATCAATCAATCAATCATTTGTAGAGCGCGCTACTCACCCGTGAGGTTCTCAAGGCGCTGTGGGGGTGGGGTGCTGCTACTGCTCGATCAGCCAGGTCTTGGGAAGTCTCCTGAAGGTCAGTAGGTCCTGGGTCTGTCGCGGGTGGATGGGGAGGGTGTTCCATGTCTTGGCAGCGCGGTGGGAGAATGATCTGCTGCCGGTGGTCGTTCGGTGGATGCGTGGAACAGTGGCGAGGGTGAGGTCAGCGGAACGAAGCTGGTGGTCCGATGTGTAGAAGGTGAGTCGTTTGTTGAGGTATGTTGGTCCTGTGTTGTGGAGTGCTTTGTGAGCGTGGGTGAGGAGCTTGAAGGTGATCCTCTTGTTGATGAGGAGCCAGTGCAGGTCTCTCAGGTGGGCAGTGATGTGGCTGTGGGGTGGGATGTCGAGGATGAGGCGAGCGGAGGCATTCTGTAAGTGTTGAAGTCTTCTCTGGAGTTTGGCCGTGGTTCCCGCATAGAGGGCATTGCTGTAGTCCAGCCTGCTGCTGACGAGGGCTTGGGTGACCATCCTTCTGGTTCCGGTGGGGATCCATCTGTAGAACTTGCAAAGCATGCAGAGGGTGTTGTAGAAGGAGGAGGAGACGGCGTTGACTTGCTGTGTCTTTGATAGTGTTGAGTCCAAGATGAATCCCAGGTTGCGTGCGTGGTCGGTGGGTGTTGGTGCCGCTCCCAGCGTGGCTGGCCACCAGGAGTTGTCCCAGGCGGAGGAGGTGGAGCAGAGGATGAGGACCTCCATCTTGTCAGATTTCAGTTTCAGGCGACTGTTCTTCATCCATTCTACGACAGCCTTCATTCCTCCGTGTAGGTTGGTTTTGGTGGTGGCGGGGTCCTTGGTGAGGGAAAGGATCAGCTGGGTGTCGTCGGCGTATGAGACGATGTTGAGGTCGTGCGATCAGACGATGTTGGCGTGCCATGAAGCCGTTGAAAAGGGTCAGGCTGAGGGATGATCCTTGGGGTACGCCGCAGGTGATCAGGGCAATCAGTTGTGGCTGTGATACACTCCCATATCTCTAGTCAATGGTGCAACAGTTTTGGGCATTACACAGGAGGTGGTCTATGTTGCAGTCTTGTGATCCACATCTCCAGTATGAGGTGTTTGGGGATTGTCCTTCTGTGTGTATTAGGAAATATAACTTCCTAAATTCATAATTGCAGTGATGTTTTGGTGTTGCTATTCATGTACCACGTGGGACTTTTACAAATTAAGTTGTTGCAAGCTTTGGCCAAGCTACCAAGGCTAAGTTAGAGAATCCTCTTACTTGTTAAGCAATACAATTGTTTGACTTTGTTGGATCTTAGCACACAGCTTGTGAAAAGTTTGAAGTCTCTCTCCCCCACAGTTTAACAACACACTTTCCTCCAAATGTTGTCTATGAGCATAGGAAGGTGTAAATCGGATAGTGATCTGGCTTGAATCACATAGAATAACATAATAAGGAAAATCCTTGTTTTGTAGAAATTCCTATTGCACACCTTTGTTCTGTACAACTAACCCATGGCGGATCAGGCGCTATACTGCACTATTTGATTATCCCATGTAAAAACAGTTGAATATAGTTTGAGGAAAGTATCCAGTGCCAAAGTGAACACTGCTCTATTTAAAAATAGTGCTAAAACAGGCACTGGTAAAGACATCAGTTCTGGAACTACTTGCAGAGATATGCCAATGTACTTCCCCTATGTCAACATTTTTCAAAACTTTATTTGGAACTATTTAAAGACAGCCACATATGCGGATGTAAAGCACTTTTGCATTATAGATTTACAAAAAGTATTCATATATGTCCGCCTGAGCATGTGCAAGGGTAGGCACACACAGTTAATTCTCTTGCAGTACATTAGAAGGCAATTTCCGATATAGTAACTTCTTGAAGTGTGCGTGAGGTGTGGTGCAGGTTAAGCAACAGGAAAGGACTGTAGCAGCATCTACAATGATGCTGGCCAAGGTATAAGAAATATCCAGGTGAGGAGTAGACACGCTGGTTCTAAGGCGAGTCCGCACCCACACTAGGTGGGCCCGTTCCAGTGATCGGGTCGTCTTTCCTTCACCTATGAGGCCTCCTGTCCTACTTTCCTGAGGTGGAGCCTCTCTACAAGAACCCTGAATTAGGGACTTGAGCATATTTTGGGTAGATCCCATTCCTTAACTGACCGACAGAGGTCACTACATATATAGATCTACCTCCGGTCCTGAAGAAGTGTCGCTCTATCTTGGAGCAGTGAAGACACGAAACATGCTGACCCCAGTCAACTATAGGCTACCCTAATACCTTGACTCATTGCAGTAGCCCCACTGGTTTTACTTAGTCCCAGCCACGACACTTCAATAAAAGAATTAACAGGGCCAGGGCCTATTTTCATCACTTTTTCACATATATTAGGAGTCATTGAATTCCTCTACTCACACACACCCTTCACATACGGCGTTCTCAGATCAGATATCCGATAAAGATGCCACCAGGCCCGTTGGACATTGCAGTGCCGGTCCGACGAGGAGCGCCCAATGATGAAGCATGACACCCTAACAGGTGTGTGAGTGCATTAAGATCTGAAATACCGATCTCCCCTTTCTCCCCCAACTGAGACCACAAAAATTGCAGGCAGTCAGTGATACTTATCACCTCGGCCTCTAGAGAGGAACTGTTTCCTTTTGATGAAACAAGAAATGTAAAACCTTATCACAAAAGGGAAAAAGTCAAATGTGTCAAAGGAAAGACGCATATGGGGCCAGTAGTCCCTGGCACTGAAGGGAACTACTTTGTCTATGGATGTGCACATTGTGCAAGAGCTGGATGCTGTCACTCACAGTGAGTTCAGCCAAGAGCTGGAGTTGGGTTACCATGTGCTCCAAGCTTTATGCTAAGGTGGGGAGAAGCAAACTGTGAATGAAACTTCACAGACCGATGCATTGAGAGGTCTGACAAACGCCCTGTATATGAGTATCGATAGTCATATGCATGTTTCATCAAATCAGAATGCCAGACCTAAAAACAATCATTTGCAAAGACGGAAAGATTATTTAAACGAACGCAGAAATATCACATTTGGAAAACGACAAACACAATGACCATGGACCTGATTTATAATTACTATTCCGTTTCCACTACCCTCTGTTAACCCTTTCCCACCTAGGCTCCTCTTATACCTGCTGAATGCTGTACACTGCGGGTGAAATGTTCATTATGGTTTTGCAACTGCTGAGGTTCTGAGCCGGTGGATCGTGAAATACAGTGCTCGGAAATCCGCTTATCGTGTGTGAGGACAGCATGTGGTTTATCAAACGGGTAGTTCAATTTAAACCACCATGCTGCAAGCAAAAGGCCCGATGTCCGAAAAAAAGGTGTCCAGACCCTTTTTCGTACGACTTTAGGGAAGGCGCACAGCCTCGGCTATAGATTACCTGAGTGAAGCCTTTAAAGCCACAGCTGGCGCTGCCTGCTATGATTTCTCGACCAAAACATATGCTTAGTCCGCAGCAGCAAGATTCCTACTTGCAATTCTTAGCAGGCAGTAGAACAAATCACTTCACAGCTGAAGGCTTCCTTGCATTAACCTGCCTCTGCCTTCCGTCATTGCAATTCATGGCAAATGAGTAGCATTAACAGACACATCCCGAAGCACACAGCTTCATAAAACGCAGGTAAACACGTTAAATTCAGGAAAATTAATCCATTCCCTGAAAATCCACATCCACTGCTTGTTACCAGTAGGGGATGGTTACCAGCCCCACCGCCTTTGATGCAGTATTACAGCACCTGGTAAATGCTGATACTGTGGGGTGCCGCATCTGCCAAGTGCCACATAACTGCACCCTTCCACGTCCACAATGGAGATTATGTGGTAATACCGTATGTTTTTCCAAGTGCAAGGGATAAAAAATTATGAATGTTTTTTCAACACAAATTCTGACAGGTTTGTACTTGATGAAAATCCCATAGGTAAAAACTCGAAGGCGCGACCCTATCCTCACATCTTGGAAACCCTGATTCCAGGGCAGCTCCCATTAGCACCGAATCATGATTCCTTTGAGACTCGTAATGAGCTCGTAAATGCTTTCGAATCATACGGAACATGCACAAATCAGCACAGATTATCGCAGGCAAACACCCATTTCAGCTTTAGAGTTTCCAAACAGGGAGCTCGAGGTACAGACAACTAGTACATCTATGCATTGTAGACTCAACCCTGCAACGTGCACACATATGTGCCTTTTCGGGACTTTATAGGATGAATCTGTACGCACATCACAGATTGCCTGGCACACTCATACTCCACGGTTGTACTTCATACGAGGTCCACAAATTGGGCCTGGCCAAATGTTTAAAAGCACATTCTATGGCTTCCACTTATAAATCTATTGTCCTACATTTCCTAAAATATGAGCGTATACCTATTTCTTTCCCATTACGAAAGAGAGGCCCGCGCAGGTGTGAAATGAAACACTGGAAAACGACCTGCACGAAATTTTTTGATGGCCACAGACTAGTGAGTTATGTGGTCATTCAGCCAGCCGCCCGCCTTCGCAGCCTCTCATGCCTCTGCACTGAGATTTATGTGAACGGAATTCAGATTTCTGACTGCAGAAGAGATATTTTTCAGCTCAAGCGAAATTCACTTAAGTGCAAAAAAAAATCTTTTTACACTGCGAAATGTCTCGGTAGATATGTTTCTGTCAGTCAGAGACAAGCCCCATTAAAGATGTCCCACATTAACTGGCACATTCCCCTTACTTAGACTTGGTGCTGGGCTGGAGGTAGCATGATTTTAGAGAGAGGAGGGAGGGGGTGGGGGGGGGTTCAAAAACAGAAAAAAAACATCCACTTTCTGGTGCACAAGTAGAATACCTACTTAGAATACTAATGGAATATACATTTCACGAGGACTGCCTTGTTAAATATACGACGTGAAAGAGTAGAACCAAGGTAAATCCTTACACAGTAATTTAACAAAACAAAAGCATTGAAGTTTTAGTTTTCATACGTCGCACTTTAGGAGCTGATATTTGCACAATTGGTTATCGTTTTCTATCAGTTTGTGCGATTGGTAATTTATAGTAAATAATCCTAAATTCTGACCATACTTTTCCCTGTGGGTGGAGGTGGTAACTTTTGCGGTGTTTTATGAAATCATTGAAAATACTTAAATTCATCAAAAGTGAAACAGAAATATCAAGACTTTCCACAGGAAAACTGTGACCTCCACCGTTCACTCTGTTATAATGTTTTTGGTGTTTTTATGCATCCTCCTTTGCTGACATATGTGTGTTTTAGCATCTTCACACATTTTGATTGGTTTTTATCATTATAAGGGGGGAGATATGTTATAATGCACTTGTTACTCAATGCATCCACCCTATTGAGGTTCTCTGTCTTGTAGAAAAGGTTGCTGATTTATGCTTGGGATTACATTTTAGGTTACAGGTTACAGGAAGATGATATGATCCATAAATGTGCCCCACCAGGAGCAGCCTCCTCGCTGCTCAGCCCTTCCACACCAACTGATTCTCCTTTCAATACAGACACATGGAACATTCTACATGACCTCACCATAGGCTGAGCAGCAAGGCAGAGAACCTCAATAGGGGGGATGCATGGAGGAACAAGTACATTATAACACACTCCTTACTTGATTTTTCGACACAAATAGAGAGATGGTAAACATTGTTTGAGATCTCGTTTTATTTCTATTGATAATTTAAAATCACCTAACCAGTCTCACGAGACAACAATGAGAACATTTGTCGGTATTGTTGGCAGGAATTCTTTCGGCCCAGGTTGCTCAACCCAGCTTTCTTGTTTATTAGATCTCTGAATTGTTGATGTCTGTGTTGACTGAAGCTAGCCTGATTGGACTAAATGTATGTCGGTAAGCAATGTTTAAAGAGCGATCTATATAAAAGCTGTCAAAGGACAGAAACCGACCACCTCTAGAGGGTCATAGGTCCAGATGTACTAATTTTGGGGACATATTTTATAACCCGGTATGTGTCGCTCTTGCACGCTATGTGGTGCAAGATAGATGCAAACCTTAGGTCAGATGTTTGAAACCACTCAAAGCTGGCTGACTGCAAAAATCTTGAGTAATGCAACACAGTGAAAATCGCTGTGTTGCATTACTCTACCCTAGGAGGGCATACCATGGGCACTGCATTTGTGTTCCCATGCGACTATCATGGTTTCTGACGTATTCCCAGATTTACAAGACCTTGTAAACCTGTGAATGCCTCATAAAGATGCGCCTCCTCAGGAGAGGTGTAACGAGGACCAATATCTTTCTTTCTCCTCGTTACTTCCTTTTGCAGAATGCTGCACACATAGATAGAGAAAAATGACTCTCAGGATTGTTTTTGTGCAGGAAGGTGTCACTTCCTCCACAAAAACACTCCTGCATGCAACGCAGGCACCTCTGCACCATGGTGCAAGGATTCCTGCATTGGTTTTACGCTTCCCATTGAGTGCCAGCGCTAAGGGAAAGGCAGGAACGTGCTGTATGCACTTTCCTGGTGATGCACTGCAGCACAGCAAGGAGACTTGCTGCGCAGCTCTGCACCACTAATTCATAAATATGCCCCTGGATCCCCCAAAAAGCAGTCTTAAAGTAGGCACTGGATTTTGTAAATAAGGTCTGATCAACCTATGTACTAAAAGGTCAGTTTGAATAAATGGAACCAAAGAGGGTCACAGAATGTCCTCCCTAATTTCTATTGATTAGTCAGATACCATAATGAATAATTTGCTATCCTCTGTGCTTTGCTACCAGAAGAAGGATTATGACTCACAGCACAGAGCAGACCATCATACCAGTGATTATATTTCAGAATGAAACACTTCTCCTTTTTTAGGTTGAGCTTTTGAGACCTGGTGTATTTACTTTAGTGGATAAAATCCTGCCCACTGCTTTTAATTTACTTATTTCAGTGTCGTTAAAAAATCCTTGGTAGTTTTTGGGTCAGTCCTTCCTCTTTGTCTCTTTTTGTCTCTTTTTCCTCTTTCTTTCCTCCCACAGTGCAAGGACCAAGTATTGTATCTTTTCTCTTGGGTTGTTTATCTGTTCATTTGGAGGACTATGTTTTCTAAGTTTCCTACTCCTGTTACTGTTTGCATGTGTTCAGCTGAGTGACACTAGCTGCTTGCTAGCTCCTCCTCCCAATTCGCTGCTTGCCCCTCTAACTCCCTTTGTTTTTTCTGAGCCCTCATTCACCCATCATGTCACTAATGAGACCAGCAGGTGCTCGAAGTTCCGAGTATTAAAAAAGGCCTTTTATTTTATATTTTAAAGGCTCCGGGCTCACTTAATTCTTCCTATCTAAGGGCAGCTATTACAGCCGCCACCACTCCAACCAATCACAGTATCTCTCCCATTCTATTGCGTGTTTGAGCCAATGGGAAAAGGATTTACTTTGGCCAGTCAGAGCCTGCACCCCCTCCAGCAGTGCTACTGACTGCTTTGGAACTGGAAAGGGCTAACAATGAAAAATGTGCCTGTGCTCGAATGTCACCTCAGCTCACCTAATCAGCTCCCAGTTACCTCAGGCAAATGGGGTAACAAAGCTGTCAGCTACAGAATGTTTAGCCACTCAGAAAAGCCTTAAACCGCTCACTGTAGCAGGTTGGCGTCCTGGCTTCTTCCAGCATGGCCACTGAAGCACATGCGCTTGTTAGCGCGTGAATGGAAGAACATCTATGTGACGGTTGAAACATTCATCTCTGAAGAACGGCTTGTGCACAAGTTAGCTGATTTCATTATGTATCATCAGACCTACAACGAACCATAAACAAAAATAAAAAATACTTATTAGCCGAACTTACGCCACAAACCTGATTCAAACCACGTAAGCATGCAAAACTGAGTCCCACACACTGCATTCATAAAACAGCCCAGTTCGAAGCCTGACAGACTCCTGTTTCGCCATGACTACTACAAACCTCCCCAATAAAACTAGCGTTCTCCCGCTCAGTATACTAAAGGGCAAACTCCAGCTGGACCAAGACCATAACAACACCAGCAACCCTGCCAAGCATCACAGGTTAAACAACACATATTCTAGTGCTGATGTCCACATCACCACACTAAAATGCATTAGTCACACATTTGTAGTGCACTGATCACCACCGTGACGAGGCACGCTATACCTGCAAACTTAACCAAGCAGAGTTCCAGGGAGTGTGAATTGTCTTGCTCCGCTGCTGCAGTGAGGAATTAAAAGAAGTATTTACTACTGTGTCACAGTCTGTCTTAAAATATAAAGGACTGACCAAGGGTGTTTTAAGTCATGGCACAGAGCCCAGCCTCTGTACCTGGACCACATGTTCTCACTGTGAAATATATTAACAGCCGCCGGATACTTCAGATGCACCCGTGTTGGTTACACGACAACTCATACTGGATGACATGTTTTTTCCAATCCCAGACCTGGCTCGGGAAGGAGTATCGAGGAGTCCTGCAGATGGGCCAGGTCCCCGTCTCCTTAGATCCCACCTGTAGCTCTGAGTATGAGATAAAGTCAACTTTTCAAAGCACTCTAGTGATGTGTGTTTGTTGTTGGATCTGGGGCTGGGAGACACACTGGGCCTGGTGTCAGGGTGCTCCACAGTATTTAAAAGTGCAAACAGGCCTGCCAAGCCCAACCCGCCAAGCAGCATTCCCTGTTGGCTCGACCTCTAGTCTGCAACTAACTAAGAAAAGTACTGACGCTCAGAGATTCAGGCTCTGAAGTCGCACATTGAAGCTGTCGAGAATGGACAACAGCACTAGAATCAGCAATTTATGGGAGGCTGAGGAAGTGAGTGGTTGAAATCGGACTGATATGTGGTCACCCCCAAATGTACCATTCTGAAACTGGTCCACGCTGTTTTGCTTAATATGTGAGTGAATATTTGTAATCCATTGGTCCACCTCATTCACATTCTCTAAATACCCTAATTATTATCACCATTAGTCTTGTTGGAGGACATGCTTACATGACTAGATTTAAATAAAGCTGGTATTCGTCAGTGTTAGAAATGGGGGGGCTCTGGTTGACGCAGGTGTGAACCCACAACAAGCAGGGACCCTTTACTTCTTGTCAGGGCGAAGGATGACTCCCCAGAATAACCCCTGTTCACCCTCTAGGTGCTTGGCGCGAGCAGTCTAGGCTAAGTCTCAGGCGTACGCGGTTAAGCAAATGCAATTACACATACAGTAAACCCCTTGCATGCACCACAAACGGACACCAATCAGGAAGTATATAAAAATAAGCTTTTCTGTAGATTCAGCAGATTCAAATACAAGGCCCAGTAACGTTGAACTGATGGGGCCACAATTCTCAGGAATACGGTAAAGTTCTCTTTGTTACGGAAAGTTCTTTAGGCGGGCACAAGGTAACTGTAGGCCTCAGCGCACTTCGTGCTGAGGCGGCGACCGGGAAGCACACGGCAGATGACAGGGAAATCAGAACGTTGCGGACCCTGGATCCGATGCGAGCTCGCAGTCGAGTTCGTAAGTACAGTACCTTGTTTCTTGACGCAAAGGCGGGTGCGGGATTTCAGCGGCTCTTCGACAGAAGAGCGAGGCGGCGTCCGGGGCTCCCACACTTCACGATGGGGGTCTGATCTTCAGGCTCACGACAAGAGCAGTGTGTTGCAGGTGGCGGGTGAACAAAGCGGGGCAGCCGGGCACGCAGATTACATCCGGGACGTCCGAGGTTTGGAGATGCTCACAACGCCGATTCCGGCGGGAGGGTGAAGGTGCGCAGTGAGCCTCTGGCGAGCGAGGTGACAGGGGCAGCCCAGCACAGCGTAGGGGGAGCGGCTCCGATCGAGCGAGGCTCTTCCCAAGGCGGGGGCGGCTAAGCAGTCCTGGTCACGGCTCAGGGAGGGACTGGGGCACGAGGGTCACAGATCCGGCGAGGGAAAGGACACCACAGTCCAGCGGCAGGCGAGTGAAGATCAGGTAGAGCCCAATGGTCCTGGGGCTCAGTTCAGGGGGAAAGCTCAGTTCCAAGCCCTTGGAGATCGTTTTGGAAAAGCACAAGTCTTGAAAGTAAAAAATAAAGCAAAGTCTTCAGCAACAGTTTCTCTTCTCCCCTTTGGCAGCAAGGTCACCACTGCAGGCCAATCCCCCAGGATAGGGACAGTCTTCCTCCTACAGCTTTCCCGGTGCCTTCTCCTCAGGCAGAGATTCTTCTTGGTCAAAAGTGGATCTAGTTTCTTAGGAGCAGGGCTCCTCCATTTATACAGCAAATCTTTTGTTCTCCCAGGCCAGGGGGTCCTTTGCCTAGACCAGTCCGGTTTCTGAGCACTTTGTTTACGCGATGCAGGCTTCTTCTTTCAGAGTGCAGGGCAGAGTCCTCAGACGCTCCACAGGGGGCGGAGCCGGCATTGAGGTGGCAGAGCACTGTCCTATTCAGAGCCTAGGAGCACTCCTCCCACCCATCTACCTGTCGATCGTCCTATTCAACACCAGGCTACCTAGCCCTGCCCATCTGGGTTCCCCCAGCCCTGTCACTCACACCAGCCAGACATCAGATACACATCACGCAGAGGCGGGCTGAAATGTTTAGGCAAGCAAAGGCCAGCTTTCTAAAAGCGGCATTTGCAAACCCGGAATATTAAAATAAACCTTGCGAAAAGATGTACCTTATTATTCCGAGTTCAGGCATACTAAACTCGATCTTCTACCATGTTCCCTGGGTCGGTTAGGATCATAGGGTGTAACAATGCAAGCCGCCCATACTGGCCTATGAGAACAGGGTAGCCTTACAGTAGTGAACAACAAAATGGCGGTCATTCACTACCAGGACATGCCACGCATCTAGGCATGTCCTACCTTATGCTTGCAACGCACCCTTCCCGTGGGCCTACCAGAGGGGTGACTAACATGAAGTTAAGGGAAGGTTTTAGGGACCGGCAAGTGTGGGCACTTGTCAGTCAGCATGTCAGTACCAGACTGCACACAGGTTCTGCGATGGCAGACCTTAGACGTATTTTACCGGCCGCTTCTGTGGGTGGCACAACCCGTGCTGCAAGCCCACCAGCGGTGTTTGCCTTTACATGCCCTGGCGCTCCTGGCGCACTTTACTGGGGTCTGACAGTAAATCAAACAATCCAATCATGGAATCCAACCAACATATATAATTTACAAGGGAGCACTCGTACCGCGACACTGGTTGGCAGTGGCACAGCGCGCTGAGCGGCCAACACCATAAAAACACATGAGGCACAGCGACAAAAAGAGGAAGGGAGACTCACGCCAAGGTGCCGGGTCTAACAGTCAGATACTAATTTGGACTTAAAAAACGAAGTAAATGCAACCATTTTCAGTCTACACACTCAAATGAAAATACGAGTTACGAGCCTTCTGATTACCGACGATGTTGCTGTGGTAACAGTGGAGTAAGGCATCCACAATCTTATTATTAGTAAGACTGTGTTTCACTTCAGGCTGTTATCTCTCCTAGGTCGATAAAATGAACACCATTGAGTTGGCATTGATTGCCAGAGCTTAGAAGCAGCCTCAAATGGACGTTTGTGTCTTACAAATAGAATATGTGATTTAACAATTTTTCTTAATTCAAATAAAATGAATCCTAAAAACACCGGAACATAAATGCATTTTTCCGCCTTTGTGCTCCACACTTTTTTGTCTAAACTAAAGAAACTACTTTTTATATGAAGAGTCCTGTTGCATCCATAAAATCTTAGTAAAGGTGTATCACAGATGCCTCCGCTATAAATGTGACAGGGCTTACATTAAATGGGACCCTGAGAGGAAAGAAGAATGGAGCTTTATAAGGAGCCTCACAGGTGCAACCCATCTAGGCTAGCAAGATACTGGTCATCCAGGCAACAGCTTAATTGAAGTAAAGGTGGTACCAGCTTGCAGCATTTGAAAGGCTACCCATGTGGTAAGGAGCTTCTCAGGTTGTTGTGGGGGGGGTCTTGGGTGTAATAAAGTCTCTCAGGCAGCATTCAGCTACTGGCCCAGTCAAGCGTGGCCAGTGGTGGGGATTTCAAAGGCCCTGAGTGTCATGGGGTGATTGTGGCAGAGGGAGGTACAGGGCTTTCAGTGTGAGATCATGGCACCAAGGACTATTTTATGTAACATGGTCCATTATCCACTCCAGTGTTAAGTAGCAGGTAAGCTTTCTAGGTTGTTATGGGAGTGGGGAGGTGGTCGTGAGAAGAGTTTTACTGCTACATTTGGCTACGAGCCCACTTAGGGTAGTGGTGGTGAGGAGGATTCTAGTATCATGAGATGATTTGTGGCAGATGTTGAAGGTGAGCTCCTAGTGTCAGAACATGGCACCAAGGATTATGCGGGATCCATCAGCCACAGCTGTCTTATTGCTTCATGCCATTTGAAACAACATGGTGAGCCTTAACTTTTAAACCCTTAAAAAGGTTCCACAGAGTAATTTCTGATATGAATCTCTTTCCATGGACTTTATTGCTTGGTTTGACCTGCAAGAAAGTGTCTAAGTGTTACACATTTGGTCAATGAATGTCACTTATGAGTACACTAAAACCATGCACATGTCACACATATGCAGTCTAAAAACTTTGCAGCTATGCACCAGCCTTACTAAAAGGCTGGGTTACCAAAATGTACTTCCTACAATTAAATTAATTCATAGAAAATATATTTGAAATTACAAATACATACACTGTCAAACAGCACTACCACCTGCTCCACTCATAATCCTCATTAATATTAACAGGAGCACACATTCCAAATAAGTTTCCCAACACATATGAACTTATCTGAGTGAGCATCAGCAATAAAAGAAAGGAGAGGACTGGCTGGGTTGCTGGCGGGTTTTATCATCTATGGAATGTTTAAAGATTTTAAGTTCTAAAGTTTTAAAAATGCTGCTGAGTTGTGGCAATACAGGGATTTACTGCATAATATTTGCCTGTGGGTCTTGACATAAGATGGGTCCAGGAATGATAAGTTTTTCTTTAATACAGCTGTGATGGTGGCCAAGCGGGACATTGCGGCGGCCTGGATAAGCCCTGACCCATCCACCCTGGAAAGGTGGCGAAGTGTGGTGGACTGGTGCGCGACCCAAGAAAGAGACCTTTATAAAGCTAAGGGGTGCATTAAGAAATACTGTAGAGTGTGGGGAAAGTGGTTGGGGAATGTGGAGGGTCCAGCTTAACCTGCTCTTAACTTCTGTCTTTGTTCATTTGTGGGACAGCAATGAACGTGCGAATGAACTTAAACATGTGATTTCCATATATTGGCTGAATTGTTCCTATGTTTTTAAAATCTATAAAAATGTGTTTATCAAAAAAAAATGTGCATGCACAGGGTTCAGGTTGTAATCATTTTATGCAACACTGTTGCCAAGAGTTATTATTGAATACCATGGCTTACGAGGGCCGACAGATGGAGGAGTAAGAGCACAGCCCAGGCTACAACCATATGTTTCTACTTATGGAGCATTTGCTGATCTACAAAGAGGAGGTGCTGGGATGGAGCAACATGAAAGCGCTCAGTCGATAATTGGGGGAGGGTCCCAGCGCTGCACATCCAGCAGTTCTGGCAGAATAACACACCACATTGATATGACTCGTTTCCGTGCAATCCTTGTATTTTATACACCAGTTGCTATTAGAACTTACATCATACACCAGGAACTACAGTGCTGTGGAAGGCCTTGGATAAAGGTTGCTTTCAGCTTCTCACATATTTCACCACTCTCCCCTTCTGACGCAGAGACGTCAGTATTATAAAGCGCAACATACACCCAGGATCAGTGCTGGAAATGGCCAACTTTTATTCTATGGCTTACAATTTTTTATTTTGCTTATGTAATGTAATGTTTTAGAGGGTGTATGTGTGATATTTCAATTTCAATTCCTTTTGTGTGACACTTAGTGAAATTTTATCGAGGGTAAAGCAAAGCCGTCATTTTCATATTTCCTTTTCATATGCAAAATTAAGGTCTAAAAAGTGCCCTTTAAACAGCGCAAAGTGTCGTCTTCCATGTTCCATCTTTTCTTTGGGACAGTGTGAACATTTGGAGAGTAAAATGCACCAATAGTTGAACTACGTACTGCTGAGACGTGTGTGTGCAAACCTCCAAATCTGCTTGTTCTCAATCCAGAATGTTACTAGCGTGAGGGGCGAGTGTTTACAAGAATTATGTTACAGTCCAGAACCATTCATTTCTCACAAAAATTACTAGTTCTAAAGCATTGGCCTATTTCTCTTGAAGGAGTTTGGGCATACCATGTTCCCAACATAAAGAGCATGTATGCTATCTGCATCAATGCCGTAAAGGCGTCTGACCACATGACGATCAGCAGTTCCGTAATTGTCCTGTTCTCGACCCTCACATAATACACTCCAGCTTTGTTCCGATGCAGGCATGCATGAGCAGATTACTGTTAGTGCAACACTGCAGCAACCTTGCCCACACGCTCCCCCACGCCATCAATGCGCACATTCATCCCGGAATTTGCTTCTCTTTTTCTGATACAAGCCGCAGCACAAACTATCCATTATAGATGCTGTAGAACTGCAAACCTTGGCCTTTAAATATTGTGTAAGTCTTGTCCTTCTAGATATAATACAAACTATTCCCTTGTATAGAGTATACAAACACCACCTACACAAAGAATTGAATAGACTTCAGGGCGTGAAGTGGCCACCATCTTAACCAGGAGGTTTTCTACCAGAAGAGGAGCATCATTTGAAACCGTGGCTGCCTTTTTAACACGTTTATCAAAGCATCTAGACATTTCAGAATACTCTAAGTAACTAATAAAAGCGGCAATCTATTTGACCTAAAACAATTTGATATTTTCAGCAAAATGAAATCTCCAATAAAAAAAAATCAATTTTTATGCGCTGCTGATTCTTTGTGCAATCCACATTTTTCATTGCCTCTTCAGTTGAGGTGATAGTACACCTCCAAAAATGGGAGATCCCCGACCTCTGAAAATACTCTTGTGGCGTAAATGCATTGCGAGTCCATCTTATGTGTCTAGCAACCTTATATGCAAATGACAAGAGGCTTCTTAAAAGTAACTGGCCCACCTCTACTCCCTTCCCATCCCAGCCGCTATCTGAACCACGCTGCCTTCCGTTCCATCTCCTGCACCTGCCTTAGCATATCAGATAAACTGTTCTTCAAAGTCAGAGAGTTAACGTCTTTCTTGGTGTTTTTTAGGTCAAGCATAAGCAGCGTGCATGCGCTGTCTTTGAGACATGCTGTATTCACTATAAGGGCTTCCAGCCCGGCCAGTGGCTTTTATTGGTAACTTGGATTGTCCTTCAAAAAGACTTCCTCAATAGTGGTTCATACTGTTTCTTTGTACACCCTTGTTGTCATTTGTATTCTCCCACAGAGCAGCTCGTAACTTACTGAATGTTTACTCTGTCGTATTTACATGTTGATTTACTGGAAGTCTTTTTTTATTTCACTCACTCCGCTTCAAGCTCCATTGCGTTATGTTATTTCTGCCCTAGCGCGGTACAATAGTTAACCCGATTTAATTTTTTTTAAATGCTTTGCCAGCACTCACTTCTTATCGCTGTTAAGGTAAATCCATAATGCAGATTCCTTTGTTTTCACCATATCACTTGGGAAAGGGCTTTTAGGATTAATATTTGTGTTGGTTGGAGCACACATTGTTTCCCTGTGCTCTGAAACACTTTCAGGAGCTCCACTGGCTTTGTCACAGATTATTTTGATTTCTTTTTTTGTAAAATTAGTTTTTCTATGTTGTGTGTAATCATTTTGGTGTAAAAGCTCAATCATTAAAAAAATGATTATATTTATGTTTTTGTGTAGACACAGGGAGAGGCAAGTCCAGTTATCCACCCCAACTGCCCTCCCATTTATCAACAGCCTGCCCTCCTGATGAACGGGTCACCACCCTGACCCAGTTGCCAAAGGCAATAGCCCGCCCATAAGCAGGACCTATTGGCTTTGCCAATGCTTGTTCAAAGCTGCTTGACTTTTTTTTAATGAAATAGAGCTGCTTTTAAAAATAAAGTAGATTTCTGTAGTGTCATGAGAAGAGCAATTGCAGCTCATCCCCTTCACCCAAAATGCTAAGGACCTCAATAAGCATTTTAACAAATCTATAATTGAGGTCCTTGACCAAATTGCCCCAGAATAATTAAAAACACAAAAAACACCCCCTCCAAATCTTGGTTCAATGCTGACCTCAACAGAGACAGACGTTCTCTCAGAATGATTGAACGCACTTGGAGACAACACCCGTCCCCCGCAAATCTGACCCTCCTAAGATTCGCTAGGTCCAAATATAAAAAACACATACTTGACGAAAAGACCTCCTACTTCCGTTCTCAACTAGATCGGGCCTAAAATAGACCCAGAGAACTTTGTCAAAAAACCAAACAGCTTCGGCTCCCCCCCGAATTACCGGCCTCTATCGAGAAATGTGAGGAAATTGCAACTTCTTCATGGAAAAAGTCAACAAAATTGACCAAACCTTCACCGTAACCCCCCTCCCCCTCTAACCCCCCTTTGACCTTTACCCCAAAGACTTCCCCGTCTCTCCTATTCCTCCCAGCGCCTCTCTTCTCCCCCACATCATACCCATGCCAGATCCCAACCCCACCTTCCCCATGCTAATAAATAATGCCTCCGGGCATAATTTCCACCCTGTTACTGAACGTGATGTCCTTAACATCATTACTAGGCTCAAACCTTCCTCCCACACCAAACACCCGCTCCCTGCTAACCATGTTCAAGATTTAAAACACATCATTGCTCCCTATTGGACCAACATCATTAATTCTTCATTAGCCACGGGTTGTGTCCCGATCTCCCTCCAACTTGGACAAATCACACCATCCTCAAAAATCCTCAAGCAGATCCTAATGACCTTAACAATCTCCGCCCGATCTCTAACCTCCCACTGCTCTCTAAAGCCCTCGAAAAATGCATCCTGCTTCAGTTGGACAAACATATCTCCTCTTTTAATCTGTTGGACCCACTTCAATCAGGCTTTAGAAAGGGCTGCAGTACTGAAACAACCATGATTAACATAATTGATGACATTCACCAATCCCTTGAAAAGGGCGAGTCCTCCCTTCTCATCCTCTTGGACCTCTCTGCTGCGTCCGATACTGTCAATCACTCTGTCCTTCTTAGCACTCTCAAAGACCGTTTTGGACTTAATGGTTCAGTCCTTAAGTGGTTTTCTTCCTTTTTCCAACACAGATCCCAACAAATAAAAAATTTCAATTGCCTCTCTAAACCTAGACCTATCTCCCTTGGTGTCCCCCAGGGATCTATACTCTCTCCCTCTTTGTTCAACCTCTTCATGGAGCCCCTTACCCTCATTCTTAAGCAATTGGGAATCAACTACCACCTTTACGCCGATGACACCCAAATCTATTGCAAGATTAAATCACGTTCCGGTATCTTAGACCTTAATGACACCCTGATTAAGATGCAAACCTGGTTCCAATGCAACCACCTTAAACTTAACCCTAAAAAAACTGAAATCATCCTCTTCTCGTCAAAAACAACCTGCTTCCTATCCAGTCCTGGATCTCAGACCTTAATGCTCTCAACTGTGCTTTCACCTTATCCAGCTCAGTCAAATCCCTCGGGATCAACATTGACCAGAATCTTAGTCTCATTTCCCACATAAAAAATGCAGCTAAGGGTGCGCTCTTCACACCACATCACTTCAAGAAAATAAAACCCTTCATTCCTGCTGAGTACTTTAAATGTGTTGTTCAATCACTTGTCCTGTCAAAAATCGACTATGGTAACGCCATCCTCATGGGAACACCAAAACTCCACTTAGCCCCAATCAAATCTGTCCTTAACCTTGCTGCTAGGCTCATCACAGATTGCAAAAGATTCGATCACATCTCTCCTGCCCTCAAATACCTCAAATGGCACCCCGTTGAAGGCAGATCTACCTACAAAACCGCTTGCATCACACATAAAGCCCTTCACCAAAACACCCCTCAATACCTATCGGAAAAACTCCACAAAGCTGGCAGCTCCAGAGATTTGAGGAGCACCGACACTCTCGCTCTCATCCCTCCTCTGTTAAATAAGAAAGCCACACAATCACGCTCCTTCTCTGGAAATGTGCCATCCATCTGGAATTCACCCCCCCCCCATAGAACTACGCTGCAACCGCTCCTATTACAGTTAAAAAAAATCCCTGAAATTGCACCTTCTCAACTACTACTGGGGTCCTTAATCCCTGCATTCGACACATGTCCCTTTACAGCGTCTCACTGTTTTGCTGCACACGCATCAATCCGCTGACTTCCGCCTCCCCCTCTCTCACAATCTCCCTTATCCTACTTCCTTTCCCTCCTATTTCACTAAGTCTTTCTTATGGTCTTCGCCCTTGTCTCTCCGACCTGTCCTTTCCTTACTAATCCCCTGACTGCATCGCCTCCCTCATACTACAGCCACGCCATTTAATCTTCCTTTACCCTCTCATTCAACCTTAATCCCCTTTTTTGCTCTAGTCCTCTCTGACCTAGTGCTTCTTCACCCTTCCCCTTTTAATGTCGACCCCATCCAAGTTCCCCCCTCCCTGCTTTAGCCTTCCCAACCACACTTACTGTCTTTCACTCTTTACTAGCTATATTATAGTGTTTTTCCTGATGTTATTAGTCTTCGGTACTCATGTTAGTCAATGTTTTCTATTGACCTTTTGGTCTATATTGTTTCCTTTGTACTAATGTTTCCTCACCTCTCTTGCATTTATACTCTTAACGCGCTGTAACCTATTGCTTATCTCAATGTTACCATGTAAAGCGCTCTGATACCCTAGGGTCCAGCCAGCGCTATATAAAACCTTTTAAATAAAAATAAAAAAATCATGTGCACTAGGACCCTTGCGGTTCAGGGTGAACTCATCAAGGAATTACATAACTTGCTGGGAGGTATTAAGGTGTGGTTATTAATAACTATGACATAATGAGAATGCTGTGTGTGGTTGTATGCTGAGGAATAAAGCTGTACAATCCAGAGCTCCTTGTGTGTCATATTTCTTTGAATGCTCCCGGGACTGGGGAGGACGCTACAACTGATGATGTGTAGGGGATCTGTACAATGAAGAAACAAGACTGCTCTATCTGATAGTTTACTCTGCTACAGCAAACTGCTCGAATATGTCACATGCACCCAAGTTGATGAGAAGCAGTTCGACGTTGGTGTGTGTGGAGTCAAAGTGCCACTCCAGCGCATATACAGCACTCGAAGAAGTTGAAGGCCCTGCGAAGGAGCACTTACAAAAAGCCCACCATAAAACTGTCGGTAAGGCCAAAAGTAGAGATATTGCACCACAACATAACACAGAATCATCATTGATACAAAGCAAAACGCTGAAGGCAATCACAACCAGGTACAATGCAGATGGCTAAAGACAGTGACAAACAAATATGTGTCACTTACCGTCAAGAAAGAAGATGGTGCCTTACGACCACGATCAGGCATGATGACCCAAGTACAAGCACACAGACAGTGCTTGCAAAAGATACCGGCCCAGAAGAAGAGTTTCTGTCATCTGAACAGCATATGTTCTCAAATGCATTAGAAAAGAGCCTGAAATATGATGCAGTTGTGTTTCTGTAACCCCCAGCGCCATTTGACACTGATAAGAAGCAGAATATTGGGGCCAGGTGGACTGCATGTATCAAGAAGTTTGATGACTTCATAGATGCCATAGGGGAAGTAGATGATAAGAAAATCATTAAATATTTAAAGAACCTTGCTGCCGACAGAGCAAAAGAAGTGCTGAAGAAAGTCTCAGAGACTGATGCAATAACAGCCATCAGATCAAAGAAGCATTGGGAGCCAAGTTTAATCGGATGCCGAATGTCAACTAGGAAAGATGCATTTTCAGTCAAGTAAAACAACAAGCTGGTGAAATGATGGATCAGTTTGTTAAAAGACTCGATGTGCTTGTCAAACACAGCAAGTTAGTGAGTGCAATGATGAGGAAACCATACGTCTTTGAGTCATTGATGGCTGTCTTTCAGATTCTTTCAGAAGACGTATGTTGATAGAGGTGCCCAGCTTGAAGAAAGTTCTAATAGCTGCAAGGGCTGAGAAAAGATCAGATCGAAAAACCACTGATATTGAAGCAGGAACAGCAAAAAATAAATCAGTGTTGCTCATGGAAAGTAAACATAAGTACAAGGTAGATGTATGCACATCATCATCCAAAAATAAGAAAAAGTTGTGTTTCCAATGTGGGTTTTCATCTTTCCATGACGGCAAATGTCCAGTCATGGGACAGACGTGTAAAAGTTGCAGGAAAGAAAACCACGTCATAACAGTTTGCAAACCAAAAGATAAACTAAATAATTTGTACAGTATACTAAAATGAAGTACACTATGTAGAAGGTCTGGGGAATACCCAATTGGTATACGGAGGTACAACTAGATAATAATAACTCTCTCCGGTAGGTCCTGTTGTCTCCAGACTTGGTCAGGAGACAGATTTGACAGACAGACAGACTTGACACTCTGGAGCTGTTGCTTTGGTGCCATGTTGAGGTCGCTGGGGAGCAGCAGGTTGACAAACCGGACTTCACTGGAGCAGTGCCTGCGGTCAGTGACGGTCCGTGTAGGGCGTTTTACCGGGGCGGTGACGTGGCGCAGAGGAGGGGCAGGGTGGGGGGGTTGCAAAATGCGTCAAACGGCCGATTTCAGGTAAGTTACGAAAAAAATTAATAAAACGAATTTCGTTGCGCGCGCTGCATTGCATTTGGCGATGCAGCGCGTGCAACGAAATTTGTTTTATTAATTTTTTTCGTAACTTACCTGTACTCGGCCGTATGCCGCATTTTGCAACCCCCCACCCTGCCCCTCCTCTGCGCCACGTCACCGCCACGTCACCACCCCGGTAAAACGCCCTACACGGGCCGTCACTGCCTGCGGTGTGCAGGAAATTGATACCTTCACTCCAAGGTAGCTTCTCAGCAATGTTTGGAATGCTGGGGGTGCTTTGAGGTTCTTGGAATCCTCTCAGGTTTCAGGACGACACAGCAGCAGCGATTTTCAAATCCTGGGGGCAGCAGGCCAGGTTTGCCGGCTTTTTTGTCTGCAGCAGGGCTTGAGTTCTCGTGCAGTGGGTCTTCTTTGCCTTGGTCCTGTCTTCGTTTGTTGAATCGGATGTTAAGGTCTCTGGATGCCACCCAAATTCTGAATTTTGGGACGTTACAAAGGGAAATAGGTAGGAGCCAATGGGCTACCTACCTTTAGGGTGTCTACACCCTCTAGTGATCACTTCCTGTGGGAAGTGGCACTACCCTAGCCCTGATAGGATGTGTTGCCACCATCTCAAGATGGTGAAATTTTAGAAAAGGGGTTGACATTACCCAACCCTGCCCTAGGGGTAGTGTAGTCTAAGTGGAGACCCTCTGCCTAAACTAACTAATGTTCCCATCTTTCCTCCTACAGGAAAAGGGGATTGGCTTTTCCCACTATCTAGAGGTTCCTGGGTTGGATTTCAAAGTCGGGATCACCTTTGAACCTTTCCGTCCAGGAAGGTCATCCTGTCCTGGATGAGGTGCATGCAGAGCCATGGTGAGGGGTCTCTGGGGCGGCACAACCAGTGCTTCAGACTCATATACCCTCATCAGTACTCATGCCCTAAGTACCAGGAGAAGAATTTACTAAGTACTTACAGGGGTAATTGGAGTTGTGCCAATTGTGATATAGTTTACAAGAAAGAACATTGGTACTGGGAACCTGGTTAGCATGGACCCAGTACTCTACACTCAAAGTTGCATCAAAAGCCAGGCAAAAATTGGTGGTGCGGGGACTGCAACAGAAACCCACTTTTCTACATGAGCATCCTCCCCAGCCCACAGGCCAGGACAATCATCCCCACATGGGAGAGTCTTCTAGTCTGTCAGGCGAGGAAGAGTAGAGGAAGTTGTTTAAATGTTGCAGGGCCTACTTTACCGTACATCCTTTTGTCCAGGTCAGTCCCTTTGGGGAGCTTGCCTACTTCAACACTATTGGGACCTAACTTGCAATGCCACTCTAACTCTTGAGTGTCTTTAATTAATCTTTTTAATTTGAGATCAGAGGTGTCCCCCTCTGCAAATTCTAACTTTACCAGGGCAACAACCAGCTTACCCAAGTAGGTTACCCACAACTTGAGCAAACCCACCCTGACCAACAGTGCCAGGGGGCTTAACTTGCTATTTGGTAGGGTGTCAGACCTCCAGGCCAAGAGCAGTGCAGACATAAAGGCTAGCACCCAGCAGCGGCCACTGTCAGATGTCAATATCCAGAACCACACCTTTAGCTCTGCACTGAGAGGTGAGGGAGCTAATTTACACATTGGCTGGGGTTTTGGTTGCCTGTTTGATGTTTTAGAGTAAGGGGTCACTATCTGTTGTGCTGAGCACCCTTCTTCCACGCTCTCTTCTGCCAGCTGAGGAGCCACCATCTCAAGCTGTGCAGCTGCCTGACTGGTCATGACGTCTTGTGGGGCAGGTAGGGCTTCACCAGGGCCAACTTTGGAGATCCCTCCTACTGGTATGAAATCTCCTTCGCTCAAAGCTGGAACGCTGGCTAACAGTTGTCCACCTTTCATACACTTCTTCTTCTTTGGCTTTTTCTTTTGGGGCTTACTTGCACTAGTTTCATGTTCAGCTCCCCCCAAAAATCCTTGGGTGAGGGCTGCAACTGGGCCAAGACCTCACCTTGGCTCAGACTAACCTCTGGGTGGTCGTTTCCAAGAGGCCAATCAAGGTGGAGGTCTTTACTGACTACCACCCTACTCCACCTAAGGGACCAGCTATTTTTAAGGGCACTACAGCCATGGGCCTAACAGTGACCTCCCCTGAGACAGACATTACTCTTTTTGTCCCACCTGGGATGTACATGTTTGAGGGAACCAACCTGTCCTGCACAACAGTGTGATTGGCACAGGTATTTATCAGGGAAGTGGCTGGGATTTCATCCACCAGTAGGTGGTGTAAGTGCTTACTCCCCTCTGGAATATTCAGCTCACCGTTTAGGCCCACTTCCAAGTTAAAGGCTAGGGTGGCCTCCTCACCTAAGGGGCTACCCTCTAAAGCTACACTAGGATCTCTTACAGGAATGCTAGTGGTTTTCTTTTTAGGACAACAGGAGTCCTTGGCTAGGTGCCTTGTCGTGTTACAGGTAAGGCACCCAGCCTTCTGGGGGTCCTAGTTCTTACCCTGGTACCCTTTTTTAGTTTGTGAGGTGTCTGTGGACCCACCCCCTGGACATGGTTTTGGGGGCCTACATGGCACTCTTTACTTTTATCTTTTTCGAAATGACTAACATTTTCTTCTGAAGGGGTCTTTTTGGCCTCTGTCTTCTGGTCACCCCCACCATACCTAGTCTTGGTCACTCTTGTTCAAAAACATTGATCAGCCTACTTTCCCAACTCTTGGAAAGAGACTGGTCCCGGGTCTACTGGGTATTGATGCAACTTCCCCTGGAAACACTAACTTAAAAGATGCTCTTTCATTATCAAATCATCAAGCTCTTCAAAGTCATTCACATTTTTACCTGTTAACCAACCACCTACTGTTTTACTAAAAAGTTAATGAATTCAACTCAGGACTGACTCTGTGTTGTATGCAATACTCCTCAGTGGTGAGTCTAAAGCCCTCAATCAGAGTACCCTTTAAGAGGTCATAAGACTCATCATCATTTTCAGGCAATGTCAAAAGTCTATCCCTGCATTTTCCGGAGAATAGTTTCCACAAGCGAGGAAGCCAATTCTTTCTGGCTACCTTTCATGCTCCACAGGCTCTCTCAAATGCAGTAACCTATTTGGGGATGTCATCCCCCTCAGAATAGTTTGGGACAATCCCTTTGGGGAGTTTTGAGTCATGAAAACCTCCACATTCCCTATTAATTGTATGGTGCCAACAGAGGTAGGTCCTAGGCCCATCTCTTTTTTCTCTTTTTCTATTTCCAGGAGCTGAGCTTCTAACGTCAGTCTCCTGGTCAATCTTTCTATCGCGAGGTCCTCATCAGAGGGGACCTCGGCTGTGTCTGAGGGGACTGAATCATGTCCATTCTCAGCAAGATCTTCATTGGTAGGTTGCTCATCCTCAGATTGACCCACTAATTCTTGAGTATCTCTTTCAAACTGAGAAATCAGTTGTCTGAGATATTCCTTCTTGGGACTTTTGCCTATTTTGATACCATAGCCCCTACAGAGAGCCCTTTAATAGGCATGGTTTAGGTTCATTTTAGGGGTCATGTTGAGCTCCAGAGCTTGGCTATCGGAATCAGGCATTAATTTACTAAAGTTAGGATCTTTTTATGAAGTTACAAAAATAACTATTCACTAAATACTTTGTCCTAAGTAAAGCATAGACATCTACATTTCTAACCACACATCTTCAGAGACTTATCCAAGGCCAACACAGTTAATTCGAGAAATTACGAAAAAATAGACCAATCTCAAAATGTGACTATTTTTGGATTTACTCATGTGGTCCTTTATCGACAAAGTGGTTCCAGCAAATGCAAAATCTTCTATCCCACCACTGAGCCACCAATGTAGGTAATTTCTCTCTGTACAGCGGACTGAAATGAAGTACACTATATAGAGAGTTCGGGGAATCCCCAGTGGGTATACAGAGATGTAAGTAGATAATACTTACTCTCTATTTGTCGTAGTGTGTGCAAGCACTTAGACTTACTAGTGGGTAGTGCTAAGCACAGTGGCAATAAATAAACTCTCAAAAATAAATCCAAGACCAATTTGAAAATATAATTTCTATTTTTATATCATTTTAAGAGCAAGAACACAGGTAAGTATTTTCAGAGATACGAGATTGCAAAGTTCAATAAATATTTCACTTCTTTTTACAACAATTGCGCACCATAGGAAACAATGGGGCAAAGGTAGAAAATGCATGGAAAATCAGGCAATGCTTTCACAAAGTTCACCTTCTCATTTTAGGTCATTGTCAGGACCAAGTCCAAAGTTCCAGCAGGGTAGGTTTGTGAGCATCCCTGATTGGTTGGGAGCCGAGGACTGAGATCTTGGAAGCAGGTGTGCAAAAAACGAAGAGGGCTACTTGAAAATGCACTGCAGATTCTGAATTAAAGGCAAGTCTGGTGGGTCTACTTAGAGGGAAGAGGTTTCAAAGGCCTGGGGACCATGGGAACAGGGCTGGTTGGTCAGTGCTGGGGCTGTTGGAGCCAGGTGCAAAATGAACAGGTCAGCCAGATGTTCTGCATCTGTAGGTTCTTGCAATCAGGAGCAGGCAACTTTGAGAGGTGATCTCAGGACAGCTGGGCCATTCAGGAGGTGGGGCTTGGGTGTCTCGACGTCCCTTAAAAGGTGCCTGCTACTTGTGCTTGGGTGTCAGAGGGGACTATTCTTCTCAGTGTTTGCTGTTGGGGGTCTGGTATCCCAGGTATTGGCAAGCCATGGCTCCGGTAAGTCCAAACTTGGTGGGGGGGACAGATCTGACACACCGGAGCTGTTATACCTTCTCTTGCTTCAGTGCTGCTTCGAGGTCGACAGGGAACACCAAATTGACAAAGCAGACTTCACGTGTGCAGGGGAGTGATACCTTCACTCCAAACGAGCATCTCATGATTTCTGGAAGGCTTGGGGTTCTTCGGGGTTCTTGGAGTCCTCTTAGGTTTCAGGACGACACAGCAGCAGTGGTTGTCGAGTCCTGGGAGTAGCAGGCAGGGTTTGATGACTTTTTCTTACGCAGCAGGGCTTCAGTTCTCATGCAGCGGGTCCTCTTGTCCATCAGATCTGATGTTCAAGTCTCGGGGTGCCACCTAAGTACTTAATTTACGGGCGTTGCAAGTAGGCGATATGTAGTAGCCAGTGGGCTACCTACCTTTAGGGTGTCAACGCCCTCTAGAGACCACTTCTTGTGGGAAGACACACTACTCTAGCCTTGATATGATATTTTCCCATCATCCCAAGATGGTGGAATTTCAGGAGAGGGGTTCACATTGCCTGCCTCACCCTAGGGTTTGTATAGGTTTAGTAGGGAACCTCCTCCTAATCTAACATATTTTTCCACCTTTCCTTCCACCACAAGTGGAGCAGGAAAGGTGGCCTGGCTTCCCCCACTATCTGGAAGTTCCTGGGTTGGAATTCAAAGGCAGAATCTCTTTTGAAGCTTCCTGCCCAGGAAGGCCATCCTCTCCTAGAGGAGGAGTGAAGCACCTCCACACACAGCAGACTTTGTTTCTGTCCTCTGAGAGCACTGGCCCTCAACTCATGAGGTCAGAAACATGTACTGGTAGTGGCAGTTGGCAAAAACAAGTCAAGAACCCAACCATAGCTTGGTAGGTTTTCAGGGGACCCTCTATAAGGGTTTCCTGTGAGAATTTATTAATTAATACACCACAGGCATCAGTGGGAATTTATACGGACAAGATGTTTGGTACTAAACACTTTAGGAATTAGTGAAGCCATCATGGAGCTGTGAAACTCTTGTTAATAACGAACCAGCCCATGTACTGTTCATGGCTTCCCTGTGCACTTACACTCAGAAAACACTGGACATTGTATGGGCATATCTGCTTATGCTGATATCCCCATTATGAATTTAAACACCTAGGCAGTCTAAATACAAAACACTATAGTATTCAATAAAAAGACATTAATATTGTTGAAGGAGACACAACATACATAATATTAAAAAAAAATATATGAAATTTATTGTATCCAAATTGCACAATGATGAAGGTAAATTGATAATGAAAGAATATGCAATTTGAGAATATGATTCAGAAAAAAGTCACTAAAATAGACAGTACATTACACAGCATGAAACAAATCACATATGTAATCAATCAAATAACAAAGTACAAATACAAGAAAATATAAATAGGAGTGGCGAAGACCGAGATGTTCTCAACGCGCGTTTCGACGCTAGTAAAGCGTCTTCATCAGGAGAGCCACAGTATCTTTAATCCTATAAATATACAAAATATGCAATGTAAAGCACAAAAAAAATTTTTTTTTTAAACAAATTGTTTTTTCTTTTTGTTTATCTTCTAAATACTTTTTTCTTAAAAACATAGTGCTCCTTCACACAGATATAGTACCAATAACAAAAAAGTGCTGTCACAAACCAATCCATAGTGAGAATACCAGATGAAAAAGAGAAATAAGTCCAAATAATATATGTGGATGTGTGAAAAGAGAAAAAAATGACAGAGGGAGACAGTGCTATGTTGAATATGGTTAGACCAGTGATAAGAAAAGTAGAAAGTAGATGAACAGACGTCGAAGTGATATATAAAGAGTAATAAGACCAAAGATGTCAAGAATTGTTATAAAGTAAGAGAAAAGGGAGAAAAAGACAAATGAAAAAAAATGAAGAAGAAGAACAAGAAAAAGAAAGAGAAAAAAGAGAAGGAAGGAATCTTACTGTTTCGATAATTGTGCAAGACGTTAGGTAAATGCGTAAGGTCCAACCAGAGTTGGCAAGCATGAGGAATACTTCCTGTTTAAGATAAGAACAGACAAAAACGAAACACAAATGAAAATACTCAAACGTAAAATGAATCATGAGATACAAAGGAATAAAATATAAACTGGTGCAAAAACATAACAGAAAAAACATAAAAAGGGGGAACATTCAAAACATACCTAATAGTGAAAAGCGTCGCTTACAGCAAAGACTAAGCCAAAGTGGTCAAAATGCATCAAGGGAGAAATACCAGAACGGTCCATTCCAGGCTATGAAGTTCGCGGAGGGTTCTGTAAGTAATAGGAAAAATAATAAACCAAACACAAAAGATGGATGAATAGCTAAAAACGATAACGATAAAGGAGCGTCACACATCGCCATAGAAAAGATGCCAATAAATACCTGCAGTGCAAATCCAGTGGATATGTATACTCAGGTAAGCATTCAAAAGATTAACGGAAGTTCTACTTCCCAATGATAGAAGTCAAGCAGAGCTGGCAGCTTCAAAACGAGTCAAGGATAATTGCGTATATTCAACTGGTGACCGCTAAAGAAAGGATAAGTAAAGGAAGAAGAAAAAGGACTGAATGTTACTTTAAAGAAGCCTGAGAATGCGTAAAAATGAATGTTGCCTCGTCGAGGGACCGTGAAACGACTTACTTGATTGAGTCACGCATCAGAGGTATCCGCGTAAATGGACCACAGGCAAAGGTGAACTAGTCGGCTAGGACGCCCGATTTAAAAAGATTACGTGTGATCACGTGGTACAGCGAGCGAGGACGTTAAACAATGAGCAAGATCGAAAGAGGGCAGCGAGAGAGTCGCGAGAAACACGTGATGCAGCGAGAGAAAATGCTAAACAATGAACAAGATAGAAAAGGGACAACGAGAAAATCGCAAGGATAAACAATCTCAACTAGAAAAATAAGAAATGGAATAATGAAAATAAAGTAAGAATGATGTGTATGCACTAGTAACCAATACATTACGCTAAATGTATCGGACAATAAAGACAGCATACAAATAAAGAAAGTAAAATAGGACACGCACAGAAATGTAGCATATATAAAAGATAAACAATAAATAACGAACTGAAATATACAGTGCAAGGGAGGCCTAATGGCTATGGGACATTAGAATCTGTTGAAAAGAATTGCATTTTCCCAGGGTAAATCACTATTCAATCCTTTATGGAAAGTGTTAAGGGTGAAGATCCAAAAAACTTCTCGTTTTTTACGGATTTCTTCACTCTGTGTTTCACTTTCCAGATGGATTTTTTCAAGGATATGCCATTTAATTTCTTCAGCTGAGTGTTGGAACTCTTTGTAGTGTTTGACCATGGGGGCCACTAGTTTGTTGGTACGGATAGCTGAACGATGCTCATTGAGGCGGGTGGCAATGGGTCTGGAGGTTTCTCCAACATAGCCAGAATTGCACGGGCAGATGATCAAATAGATGACGTTATTCGTTCTGCAATTGGTCATGGATGTGGAATAAGTGGTATGTCCATTAAGAGTAACAGTACAACCTTCTATGGCTCCATCACATGCTTTACAGTTGGAGCGTAGGCATTTGAAAGTACCTTTGATGGGAAGATTACCATCAATGGTTTTCTGAAGGAACGGGACATGGGTATTGAAACGTGATCTGACAATGAAATCTTTCAAGTTTTTGTTGCGTCGATGCGCAAACAAAGGTTTCTTTAAGTGTGTAGAAAGATCTTGGTCAGAATTGAGAATATGCCAATTGGCATTAATAATACGGCGTACCTGTTCATTCATAGTGGAATGTTTCGTGATGCATACCAATTGGTCGTTAGTTTTAGGGTCTTTAGCTTGTAGGAGAGCATCCCTATCGTAAAATCTCGCTCGTTTCAGAGATTCTCGAATCAGCCGATGCGGGTAACCTCTAGCGAGAAATTTGGTTTTCATAATCATAGCTTGCGAGTCAAAATCATGGATGTTGGTGCAATTACGACGCAGTCGCAAGAATTGACACACATAGGATATAGTGCACTCCGCCTTATGGCGGCAGTAGGGGTGACTTACCTGTATCTTATGTAGTGTCTGGGTGGCATGGCATGGCTAACCCTCTACAAAACCAAGAGAAAACTCTTAGTTTTCTTGTATAACCATCATCCCCCTGGGTTCCCCTTAATGGCATGCTTCTTCATAGGGTTCCTCTTGTTCCGCTGCAGAACGAGGCTTCTGCAACCTGTCATCTACATGGGACCACTGAATGTTATGCTATATGTAATAGTGAAGATACGGTTTGGGGGTTTTCTTGTGTATGACAGGTGTTTAATGTACCTGCCTGGTTGGTAATCTATGTTTTTTAATTTGTCCTCAGGGTGGCACGGCTAAAATACAGGGGATAGATAGATTGCAAATTATAGATCATAATGTACCTGCCTTTCTAGTGGTTGACATGCTTCAAGCCAGCCCCCATGGCTTTGTTTCAAGATTAATGAATCTAACTCCCTGATTCCACTCCTACACCAAAATAATAGCTTACTGGCTGTGTGTCAATTGCATGCTATACATATGAAAAACAATAGGCACCTACTTGGTGTATCACTGTTTGATAGTCTGAAATATATAATGAGAAGGTTAGACTGCCAATGTTGGCAGTTAGAGGACCATCCCAACTTGCTTGTGATAGTAACTGTAGAATTATTAGTGTGCTGGATGTACTTAATGTGTACTATCAATGATATGTCACCCATATGTGACTAATCTGTGAAATAGAGCGATATTGATGTGAAAACATCAAAATAAATCAAATGATCTCCTAATCATACAACACAAACCACACTACACATGTAAACATACGTAATGCAGGGCACTACATACATGGATAAGGCAACATTATTGCATCATGGATCATTCAGTGGTTAGGGTGTGCCTGTATTCACAGTCTACAGGGTAAAATACTATCATAAGCATCGACACCTCCCCTGCTATTTGCAGGTATAGAGGTGCTCTCCTTGATGCCATCTATCCCTCCATTAGGATACACCAACCAGGCAGTTGAGGGAGCTGGAGGGTCCCCTACCGAACAACAAACAGGTCCATATATGAGAATCTAATGGGCCAGCTGGCCCGGGCAATCCAAGCACCGCCTCTGTCCAATGCTTGAGGTCCCCGAATTTTGACCTCTCCCCCGTCCATTGCCTTCATCCCATCCAACCCCAGTGGTGCGAAGAACGCTCACTTCCACTGGGTCAGGTGAGTACACCGAGTGACAGGGAGATTCATAACGTTTCTGGACAATGTAACAACTAGCGAATGTGAGGGCCCTAAGTCCTCCAGGATCTGATGATGAGAATGAGGCTACAAGGTTGGCCCAGCTTACCAAGGGGGAACACAGGAATCAATGCCAGAAGCAGAAGAGGCTCCCAAACACACACAAAACCCCATTTTCCACCTTAGACTTGTCTGAGACAGATCCAACCATCAGAGTACTTGTGAACAACAGACCATACAGTTTCCTAATAGACACAGGGGCGACAAGGTCATGCCTGAGGGAAGGGAGGGTCCCTTATTCAGAAATATTGCAGTTGCACAAGGGTTCTTGGGCATGGTGACATGAATTTGCTTCACTGAACCTCTCGAGCCAGAGGTGGGGGTAATGGTGTGAGGGAACAGTTATTGTACTTTCCCTCATCCTGGCTAATGTTCTAGGGTCAGACCTGATGACCAAGCTCAAAATGGAACTCTAGTCTGCTCCTCCCTAGGATCGCCTTCACTAGAGCCCATGCCATTAAAACACTCCTGTCTTAGAATATAAGGAAACTTCTTTGACATATGCAAATTTGCTTGACTTTGAGCATGCCATGCACACTGCCTCTTAGTTGAGACAGCCAAAAAGATGAAGAACTTGATAACCAACAATATCCAAAAGGAGGAAAAGAGTAGGGACTGCGACATGCACTCTCCTGCTGGGTCCCCCATGGCAAGGCAGGAAGCAGGGCAATGGTAGTAATAATCAGAACACACTTGCCTCTACGCCCTCCAAATTCAGCATTTGCCACCATCTTAGCACCTCCATGCACTGGGAAGTGGCACAGATGAGATTACCTGGCACTAGGTGGTGGGTTCCCTATGCTTGAAGCCACGCTTCGCTGTAAGATAGGGTTTCCAAACGCATAACCACCATATGAAATATGGCACTTAAGATAAATAGAGAGCCACGACAAGAAAGTGGCCCGCCGGCCAGGAAGGGAAACTGAGCACGAGATTGGCAGCCAGTTGCACACACCACTCACTCAGCGATCCACTTGGAAGGTTCCACCAAAAAACCCCAAAGGATTTCAACACAACTATATTGGCAGAGGCCATTTGGTTTGGCAACAAACAAGCTATAGAAAATGTTACTATTGCCTTAGATTAGGCCACTTGGCCGACCAATACCGGCTAAAAGCATATCATGAACAGAGGTAGATAAACCTGGGCCAATCCCCGCAAAACCTACATCCACAAAACCAAGCCCAGGGGAACCCAAATGCACCCTACACATAGCCCTTGGGAAGTCAGTCAGCCACCGCACTACAGTAACAGGGATAAGGCAATTGGCCAAATGCATGGCAACATCAACAACAGTCAGGAAACACAGCCCAACAGTGACCAGGGCCGCAGCCACAGCAGGGAGGGGTAACTGTTTGGGGAAGAAATGCCTTCGCACAAACATAGAACCTAAATGTGCAGTGAACCAAAAACCCCAATGGGAAGCATCAATTTCATGCACATCTCACAATTCACTCTACCAAAACTCAAAAGAAGGACCAAAGAGACAGCATTAGGAATTCAAGCCTTGACTTGTATTTGGGAATTCTGGGCTGCTTGATGTGTTTTGTTGATCGGGTATCCTCACTAGAGTCAGTCAGGGTGCCTGTGGGAGCCTAGGCCGCACTCTGTTGTTGATCTCCCAGGGTGGGGCTGGCTGACCACACCCCACTGGGAGGTCAGTCTGATGAGGTGACAGGGTGGCTTCCTGTCCAGTCCATAAAAACAGTCACCCAGGTCCCTACACTTACAAGTCAATTTGGGTGGGTTATGATCCCCAAATCAAAAGGACCCTATTCTCACGCCCCCAGCCTGGACCTAAAATCCCTTAATGGTGTGAGGTTCCAACAGTGCCCTCCAAGAAATAGCAGCCTCCAGCCAATGGAAGCCCCCTTTAAGTTTCAAAACAAAGCTGTTCTCTAGTTTCGAGAGGCACATTTCCTGTACGCTCGGAATAGTGAAGACTCCATAACCTCCACTGCACAGGATCCAACAGGTTGCAAACCGCCGCACGGTGCTGAGTCAGTTGGGAGGGGAAGTCTGCCCGAATAACAACCTGTTCCAGTCCATCACCTTCATTAGACACATTTTAATGAGTTTTTGACCTTAAACTCCGGATTCTCCATACAGCAATGTTTTTCCTCCTTTCCCCCTCAAAGTTTTCCAAGTGTGCAAAGCCTGTTTGCCGGGTCATGCCCCTCCGGAATAATGAAGGAAGCATGCCGCCTGTTACAAGCTCCTACTCACAGTAGGAACCGCAGGTCCAAATACCCAGGAAAAGATGTAGTCTGAGGGAGAGGGGGTTGCCAGGTAAAAGAGAGTTTAGAAAAATACAACACATCTCTGGGCGAGATTAGAAAACAAGAATGTTCTCACTGTCGTATCAGGCCTAGCAATCAGCCAAATATACCAGGCCTTACATACACCCTCTTAAGGAAACAGTAAGCCCAATGTTATGGTCTTAGCCAGTGGCTATAGGGTGTTTAACTCTGTGCACTCATCATGTCCCCAAAGACTGGGTAGCAGGGCATGCCCCCATAAACTGTGTGGTAAAATACATAGACCACTCTTCCTGGTTAAATATTGGTGGCATTTCTCCTTGCCACCTATTCAGTGTCCTTTGTGTTGATGCACACCACTCACTCTCTATCACTTTTGCTCCAGTTTAATGTTTGTTTTTACCTTTTTCTGTGCTTTATTTTATGTCATGTCTTATATTTAATGTTTCCTTCATGTCATGCTTATTGTAGCGCCCTCGCTATTTGTTGTGTCCAAATAATTATTCCAAGGGCCACACTTACCACTGGCCCGCAATATTAAGTGAAATAAGGAGCAGTTGGCAACGTGGAAGGTTCAAACGTTTATTAGCCACCACAGAGCTCTATATAGAGGAGCCTCGTCGATCCTCACCCATCAGGTGCGCCGAGGAAGACTGCTGGCTCCTTGACAGTAACACACTTTTATACATTATCAGTTCAGCATACAAAACCTTATATGTGGAAAAATACCAGTTAGTCCTGGCGCTCCTAATGAGCTCATGCCTATATCTAGTTTCGGTTACACATACAAAGGGTTACTATCTTTACAGAGAAGGTCGAAAGGGTGACTCCCTTCTCGTCCCAGGTCTAGAGGAATTTGCTTGATACTCCCTTTTAGCAGATGTGACCTTGCTTCTCAGCAATTCAGCCTGTCTCCAAACAAATGCACGAAAAGGGGAAGCAGATGGTGTGCGGAAGAGGTCATGTGAATCCTAAGCGAGAGAGCCACAATCCAAGATGGAGGCGGTTCGGTTCTCGGCCCTTTCTGTCGTACTAAGCATAACAGGAATTTCGAACCCTTGAATACACCATAATTAATCATACTGTCATTAGATATTCTGCGCTAATCATACCATAGCAACTTGAACACCTCAGAACGGCCCTTTTAGCGCAGCATAGCTAATGACGGAGTCAGTCTTTAAAAATACCCTCATCGATCTGCATCAAGTCATGCATCTCCTTCTGAGCCCGCTGGGTATCTATCCTGGTCTGGACGGGCTTGGGCCTAGGGATAGATTGGCGAACCTGAGTAGCGCAATATGCACAGCAAGCAGGCCCGCACTGGAGACAAAGACAGCAGGTGAAAATGAACCCTACTGCTCCCAAAAGAATCATGAATAACTTCCATCCCCAGGTAGTCACCAAATCCCAAAACCACCCGGACAAGGACCAAGTACCAGTCTCGGTGTGAATTTCAGAAGCTAGCCGATGCAGTTTCTGGATGGCTAAATGGACGGAAGGGGCGGAGTCTGGTATATATACACAACAGGAACTGCCGATGACTCTACAAGCTCCTCCACGATCAGCCAGGATAACATCTAAAACAAGGCGATTTTGAAGGGTCACAAGCCGGGTCGCCTGGAGCTCCACCGTGATATTAGTTAATATCCCTGCAGTAGTATTAACCACCCCTTCCACCACTCTGGATAGCCTCCTAATTTCTTTACTAGTGAGGATGGGTCCCCATATGGGCAACACCCCTTTCATGATGTCAACAAAGTGTTGAGCTGGAGTGTCAGTCTAGTCAGTGGCATCATTACTAGCGGCTCTAGCTCCCAGACTCCGCCGACTCAAGGAATGGGACCTATGATAGTCAGAAGGGGCTATGTAAACCGGTGGGTAAAGGAAAGATAAGTAACACCTACCTGCCCATCCTCTGGGTAGCCAAGTGTATGCGTTTTCACCGCACACAAAATAAACATTGGGAGGGGTGAGTGTTGGGGGACTGCTGAACGTCTGTAGTCTATAAGTGTAATTACATCTGCTATAACCTACAAACAAATGTCCAGTACCCTGCACGCAGAAGGAGGAGGATGTATTCAGCACCGGGACCGGAATGATTTTTTCATCTGAGACATTTCGCTCCTGAAAATATTTGAAATACTCAGTAAAGTTAAAAGTCACAAAATCCAATACTTCATCCCTCAACCAGGTATCATTTTCATGATCAGTGTACACGTTCATGCAGGCGGTAGGATCAAGGGTACCATCTGTTCCCTCAGCATTAGGAGTAAAACCTTGGTGTTTCTCTATATAGGCTAGAATCAAGGCATAATCCTTCTCTGAGAACCGACGTTCATCTATAGTGTAGTGTTCATACAGCATGGATAACATTTTGAACCAGGCTTCGCAACTACCTAAATAAGATAAGGGCATTGATATAAACAAATCTTGCTTATGCATTACTGACGGGAGGAGACCACAGACCCAACAATCAGTAACATTTGTGGAACTATGAGTCTGGTGCAGCATCTCAATGAAGGCATTATGTACATACGTCTGTCGGTGCCTTTCCTTATGAGGGGCAAAGGTCTGGAAATGATGTTCCTTAGGAGCAGGGGTAGACACTACAAGGTGTGTACAGGATGGCAGAACTCTAGCTATATAAACAAACCTAAGCACAGTACGAATGATACAATTAACATAGAAACGAAAACAATTTTAACACGCAAACTCCATGAGGAGAACATTGGCAAATGCGGGGGAATGGTACGGGGTACTATGGGACGCCCTTCTTCAGGGACAAAACGAGCAAAAGGGTACATTTTCTCACTAAAAGTCCAATATAATCTCGGGAAAAAGGGGTCTACAAGCAGTCCGACCTGCCGGAGGGTGCTTCTTTCCTGTGTCCGTATAGAGCCTCACAGGCAGACTCCTATTGTTCAGAAAACAAAAAGGTAAAAAGATAAAAAACTTCTCGCGTTGGGGTCACACTTGACGCGACCCGTGTCGAAAAGGAACTCCACCTGGGCCCCACCAACTGATCTATGTCTCTATCTTCATTCTGAACAGAGCTTTACTTAAAGTTCCATGCTCTCAACGAGTTCAGTCCAGTGTTCCAACAATCCTCAGGTCTTTGCTGGAGCCTCCAACTTCACTCACCGAGGCTAGACCTGGGATTCTCTATTTCCGGGGCCGCAGGTGATATCGATCCCGACCAGGGGTTTCAGGATTAACAAACAAAGTAGGCACAGTGGGGTCAGACAAGGAGCTGGGCTCCCGACCAGATACTTTGCTTTGGGCAATTGGGTGGCCACAAAGAGGGGCTTCCAAGCTCACGGCACTCTCCCCTCGCCCGTCAACCTCTCTGCGGGTGTCCAGGGAAAGTGACTCTTTAGTACTGGGCTCGCCTTGAGTTGGCCGGCCTTCCTCCTGGTCAAGCTGCTCCCTTGGCAATGGGAGGGGAACTCGCTTAAGATGGGAGATATGGATCCAGTGCTGCTTCCCTTCGACTTTCACCGCCGTTCACGTAGCCAGGAGCACCTGGTACGGCCGGGACCAGCGCGGATCCAAACTCGACTTTCGTTGGTAGTTTCGGACCAAGACCCACTGTCCAGGTTCTACGCTGTGTCCAGGACCCTCCGGCAGGGGCTGCAGTACGGCAGATATCTGTTGATGAATGGAATGAAGATCTTTAGTCAAAGCATACAAATAGTCAGTCAACATAGGATGGTCAATGTCCCTGAAAGATTTGGGCCGGGGTACTCCCCACACGTTGGCAGGTCTGCCAAAAATTACTTCATAAGGGGAGATACCGCTCCGTGAATGGGGAGTAGTTCTCATAGAAAACAGGGCCAGGGGCAGGAGATCAGGCCATTTTAATCCTGTCGTGTCCTGAAGTTTAGCCAGTTTCAACTTCAGAATCCCATTATATTTCTCAACCAGGCCCGCTGACTGAGGATGTCGGGCTGCGTGAAACTTCTGCTGGATGGACAGACCTTTGCATACATACTTAACTAAGTTAGCATTAAAATGTGTCCCATTGTCACTCCAAATCACCCGTGGCAACCCATATCGAGGGAAAAACTCCTTTACCAGAGCTTTCGCAGTTGCCAGGGCAGTATTTTCTTTTGTGGGATACGCCTCCACCCATTTACTAAAAGTACAAATCACTACTAGCACGTATTTCAGATTGTTAACTCGCTCTAGCTGTATGTAATCCATTTGGAGTACTTCAAAAGGCAGAGTGGGTGGCGCAAAACTACCCGCCAGGACGGGAATACTAACCCCAGGATTATGCTGGAGACAAATTATGCAATGCTGGACCAAGCTCCTAGCTGTCTTATGGATATTAACATTATACCAGACAGGATCCAATGTTGCACAGATGCCCTGAACTCCCACATGCGAAGGTCCGTGTGCCATGGATACTACCGCATTTACAAATGCGTTTGGCAACAACCATCTACACCTTTCTGACAAGTCAGTCCAACATCCATTCTCATCAAGCCTCCCCACCTGTTCTTGCCAGTATGTCAGCTCTTCCGGGGTCACTTCCTTTTGTAGCTCTTTCACACTATCTATGGTGTTGTTAAAAACCCCTGCTTCTATCATTCTTGTTACTACAAACATGGAAGTGGTATCAGACTGGGCCGTTTCCTTAGGCGATTCTATCCGCAAAGAAATTTCCCCTCCCCACATCATCAATTATAACCTTGTGTGCACTGCATTTGACTATGGCCAAGGTCTTGGGCAATGTTAATGCGGCTAGTAATCATTCAACTAATGGTCCATTCTTTATTTTCTCGCCATGGGATGTCAAGAATCCTCTTTCCGCCCATAACCTCCCGAAGCTATGTGCTACACCGAACGCGTACTGGCTGTCGGTGTAGACATTTAGCCTCAAGCCTTTCCCCAACTCACAGGCCCTGAATAATGCAACCAATTCGGCTGCCTGGGCCGACCGGTATGGTATCTTTGCTGCCTCAACTACCGTTTGCAGGGTAGTGATCGCATAAGCCGCAGCTGTCGTACCATCAGGTAATTTGAAACATGACCCATCAACGTACAATTCTCCTTGGGCATCAGATAGTGGGGTGTCAGTTAGATCTATCCGGCCCTTGGTTTCTTCTTCAGTTCGAAAGATACAATCATGTATGTCTTGTCCACCGTCTCCCAAAGGGAGGGGTAACAACGTGGCAGGGTTCAAATTAACGCATCTTTTGATCGTTATATGAGGAGCGAACAGGGTCAATTCGTACCCTGTAAGACGCGCACTAGTTAAGTGCTGCGTCTGTGTCCTGTTTAATAATACATCCACAGCATGAGGCACCATTACTGTCAGATCCGTATTCAGGACTAGCCCTTCCGATTGTCTGATTGCTATGGCCACTGCCGCTGCAGCCCTCAGACAACTGGGAAGTGCTCTGGCGACATTGTCCAAAACCGCCGAGAAATATGCACAAGGCCTTTGCTTACCACCAAAGTCCTGTGTCAACACTGAAAGAGAACAACCGTCCACCTCATGCACGTAGAGCACAAAAGGCTTCCGGTAGTCAGGGGTGCCAAGCACAGGAGCAGAGCAAAGAGCAGTTTTCAGAGCGGAAAAAGCAGTCTGGCATTCATCAGTCCAAGGTAAAGGTTCATGCACATCCTTCGTAGTTAGATACAGAAAAGGTTTAGTCAAGAGGGAATAGTTAGCAATCCATTGGCGACAGTAGGAGGTTATACCAAGCAAAGCGCGGACATCACGTTGCGTGCGAGGAACAGGCATGTTAGTTATGGTTGCGATGCGCTCAGAAGTCAACCGTCTTCCCTCCTTCGACAGGAGATGACCGAGATAGGTCACCTCCGGTCGACAATATTGAAATTTAGAGAGCGACACCTTGTTACCATGAGTAGCCAAGTGCTGTAGCAGGGCAACCGTGGCATCGCGGCAACCATGTTCTGTATCAGAGGCCACAAGGAGGTCGTCGACATACTGCAAGAGGACATTACCTGACGGCAAATGCAAAGTATCCAATACTCTTTTTAGAGCTTGGCTGTAGATACTAGGACTTTCGGTATACCCCTGGGGGGCGCGACAGAACCTAAAGATGCGGCCTCCCAACGAGAAACCGAACAAATGTCTACTATCTGGATGAATGGGAATACTAAAGAAAGCATTCTTCAAATCAATCACCGAGAAAAAGATTGCTGTGGGAGGAATCATTGTTAAAATAGAATTAATATCTGGTACCACAGGATATTGGGGCACCACAATCTTGTTAATCTCTCGCAAATCAATCACAAATCGATAGGTATCAGCATAATCAGGGGACTGGGGTACGGGAGCTCGTTTAAGAATCGGAAGAATAGGGCTGTTGCAGATATTGGAAGCCGTTTCCTCCACCACCCCTGTTTTAATCAAATCAGAAATAATGGCCAGTAAAGCGCGTTCTCCCTCGGGGGCTATTTTGTACTGTGGGATCCTCGGCAATTTGGCATTCTGTTTCAAAGTGATGGACACCGGGGGAATTTGTAGGAACCCTACATCAGTGTCCCCCAGGGCCCAAAGATCCCTCGGGAGTTTTGCAAGCTCAGGGGGTAGGGAGTCCGTTTTTGAAAAACATTGAATGGAGGGGATAGAGGTATTCCTAATGGTCAGGTAAACTCCATCGGGGGAGCAAAAGATGCGGGCATGCAGTCTTTTTAATATATCCATACCCAGGAGATTTTCCCCACACTGGGAGGTGAGGAGGAAAGGCGATTCTATCGTTACCGGTCCCAGAGTAAGGGAAAGTGGCTTAGAAATGGGGCTCACCACCGGAGTTCCAGAGAACCCCACGGACACATTATTCTGGCCAGACAGAGCGGCCCCCGGGACCAGGGCACGTGAAACAGAACTGTTCATAGCCCCTGTGTCAACCAAAAACTTACCTGATGCATCCAGTAATTGTGCATGGACATAAGGTCCAGCTTGATCTATCGGGATTGACACATGCCCCTTACTCTGCCCTTGGCTGTCCTATGCTTGAGAATATCCGGAGCCTTCGTCCGTCACACGTCCTTCATGGTAGTACTGTTTACCTTGGCTTTGGTCGAAATATTTCTGACTATTCTCACCTCGGGCTGACTGTTCTTGTCTCGTGTATCCACCTCGGTGCCCACTCATCCTTCCCCGTCCACGACCCCTTGAAGCATTATTCTGCTCATACAACAACGGGCACTGGGCTCTCCAATGCCCCTCCTCCTTACAGAAAGCACATTGGTTTATGCCTAGATCCGTTCGTCCAACCGTTTGCGTGGGTCCCGCCCCTCTTGGAACGAAATTCTGCAACCCTCTTCCTCTTCCTCTACCCCTCTCTACTTGCTGCAGTAACACTTGTGTTTTCAAGTCTTTCGACTTCTTTTCTGTCTTATCCTTGCTCTCATTTTCCCGATGCTCATAATACTGGGCCATGCTTAATATTGTGGAAGGCGAGGTGGTCGTCCAGGTACTCTCAGCTGCCTGTAACCGGGCCGATACTTCAGGTAGCAGATTTGTTACGAATCTATTAACAAATAAACGCACACCCCCTTCCGTGGCCAGGTCCTGTCCGCTGAAATCAATGAATACTCCCTCAAACCTCGTGAAAAAATCGGAGACACTCTCATCCTTCTTTTGCTTACAAGCCGTCAGTTTATCCCAATCTACTTTCCTGGGTGGGATCAATGAATGCATATAGGTTATTATTTTTTCAGGCAAGGTCAGTATCTCAGGTCGGGGCTTGTTCCCCGGTTTACGATCTCTATCCCAGTTTCTCAGTTGGTCCCATGTCCCACCAAATTCCGTAACATGGTCCTGGTCATGTACCTGGCGCCAAATGTCCACCGGTACTAATAAGGCAAAGAATAATTCAATATCCGCCAGCGTCATTACTGCTGACGAGGCGGCTTCGGTCAGTTCCTTGTAATATGCAGTGGGGTTTTTTCTAGGATCTGGCAACTGGCTTTTTAGGGACAATACCTCACTCCGTTTCCAGGGGGTATAGACCCATTGTTCCTGGAACCGGGCGTCTATTCTCGGACGGGTGACGACACCTTGGGCATCCACCACCTCAGTAACCTCAGGATGGAAGATAGGGTGCACTTCTCGCATAGGGAACTGGGAGAATCCGGCGGGAATGGCAGGCTGCAAACGAGTTCTATAAGAAACCAAAGTCTGCACCTTCCCATACACTTCTTCCGGCGTCAATTGAGATTTGTGAACCTGATCAAGGATATCATACAATATAGCCGGAGCTCTCCCTCCTTGGTGTACCTGTTCCCATACAGAAATAAGACGGTTGGCCATATGTTCCAGGGCATGCTGTTGCATCACCGGTTCATAGTCTCTCATAGTACTCCAAATATCAGAAAGAGTATAAATAGGATGCCGCATCCATTGGGACGCTTGTGTGGCAATAGTTTCCCTTTCTTCCATCCCCAAGGCAGAACGAGTGAACAACCTCCTACCCTCCGCTAGACTGGCCGGATGTATTGGAGTAGTTACAGCTGTTACCGGCGTTGTACTGGCGGAGGAGGAGGGCAGAGCAGAAGGGGAAAACGTTGACCCCGGCAACAGCTGAGGGGTCCCGGCTGCAGCTGCCGTCAATAAATTAGGCAGCATGGCCATAACTTCAGACACAGATGTCGGCAATCGGGAGAGGTCCGGCAGGGAGGGAGGGGTAGGAGTGGCCGGGGGAGCCGAAGCCGTGGCCCCCAGAGACATATTTGGGACCGGGGCCGAGGCCCCTGTCACCTCCGGATATATTCTCTGCGGTACATAAGGGGGCGGTGGCCTGGTGTCTAATAAATCCTCTATTTCATCTTCCGCATTCGGGCGAGTCACATAGCTCTTATCAACCTTTAATCTAAATTCGCGATTCATGCAATCCAATCCCTTTTCTACTCTGTCTCGGTCATAGGCCATAGCTTTCTGAGTTATATTCTGTCCTGCCTTGGCTCTAGCTACTTTCTCTTCCCTCATTCGCCGCTGTTTGGCCTCCTTCTGCCATGCAATTAGAGCATCAAACATGGCCTGCCTACTTCACCTAGAAAACAGTTGTTCTTGTAGGAACGCAATTTTCTTCTCATCAAATGAACCCGTCTTGGGCCATCGTAACTCCTCATTACCCTTGGTGTACTTATGCCACAGAGTGCAGAACAATAAGGGAGAGATCCCATGTTTGACGTACATAAAATGGCTAGGACTGCCCTCCGGCGGGGCGGGTTGGCTCTCAGCTAATCTGGAGTCACTTGTTCGGCAGCAGCAGCCAAAACAATTTAGTTTACTAAAACAGGACATTTTGGTTAGTTTTCAGACATGTACACACAAACAACAATTAACACGAATCATACACAATATACGATCGATATCGGAGAACCAAGCCCGTCGACTCTGGTTCACGGTTCAGTCACCAAACTGCACGCGGGATTCCCGCCACCCTTCCGGCTCACCACTAAGACCAGCCCCAACGAGGACTAGCCCCGTCAGGAGTATGCCTTGTGGCTACCCAGTCTAGGTCGCAGGTCCTTCCACGTGCAATCCGTCTATATTCCTCCGGCGCGCCGTTTTAGTCAAATCAATCAAAAGGTACGTACTTCGAATAAAAAAAAACACTGTAATGCTAACCCGATCAAGCAAGGCACCACTCTCCAGTGCGCGCCTTCAAATCAATGCACCGCCATCCAGCGCGAGCTTCAAACAAATGCAGCCAGTGTTCAAATCGAAAATGCATCGTTCTCAACGAATGCTCTCAAATCAATCAAATAGCGCACCGTCTCCAACGCGTGCTTCAACAAAATAATGCACCGTTTACAACGCGTGCTTCAAATCAAATCAATCTATACTCACCGGGTGCACCCAGATACGAATGTTCATTCTCCGCTGCCAACTTCTCCCGACCAAATCAGTCCATTTTCTGGGTTAAGCCCGTAGGACCCCGGTGAAGGGTGACTAGCAGCAGGGGACGTACCGAGAAGTCGTGCAGAGTGGGAGAAATCCTCAAGCTCCTTTCCCGCCAACCGATCAGGACGCCCCCAATCCCACCACCCGAATACGGGGGGGAAGACCCTGTCACGGGGTCCCTTCGTGGTCGCCAACTGTTGTGTCCAAATAATTATTCCAAGGGCCACACTTACCACTGGCCCGCAATATTAAGTGAAATAAGGAGCAGTTGGCAACGTGGAAGGTTCAAACGTTTATTAGCCACCACAGAGCTCTATATAGAGGAGCCTCGTCGATCCTCACCCATCAGGTGCGCCGAGGAAGACTGCTGGCTCCTTGACAGTAACACACTTTTATACATTATCAGTTCAGCATACAAAACCTTATATGTGGAAAAATACCAGTTAGTCCTGGCGCTCCTAATGAGCTCATGCCTATATCTAGTTTCGGTTACACATTCAAAGGGTTACTATCTTTACAGAGAAGGTCGAAAGGGTGACTCCCTTCTCGTCCCAGGTCTAGAGGAATTTGCTTGATACTCCCTTTTAGCAGATGTGACCTTGCTTCTCAGCAATTCAGCCTGTCTCCAAACAAATGCACGAAAAGGGGAAGCAGATGGTGTGCGGAAGAGGTCATGTGATTCCTAAGCGAGAGAGCCACAATCCAAGATGGAGGTGGTTCGGTTCTCGGCCCTTTCTGTCGTACTAAGCATAACAGGAATTTCGAACCCTTGAATACACCATAATGAATCATACTGTCATTAGATATTCTGCGCTAATCATACCATAGCAACTTGAACACCTCACTATTCCTCCATCTGGCAGCAGTGCGGTTTCGGATAAGTTTCGGTTTTTGCATGCATTTGGAAGTGCCCTCTTTCTGACAATCCCAAACATCGGAGAACTGTCAACTTTTAGGACAGGCCTGTAGAGACACCTATGGCAAATAATGATTGCTTTTAAATGATAATGGAGGAATCCCGTTTGCGAACCAGTTCAGCTTTCAAGACATGTACAATTTCGGGGGTAAGAGTGCATTGCGCTTTTTGTTCGTAACCACACTCGAAGCTTAATTTTTGGAAACCTTTGTACATATGTTGTGAGGCTTGTACAGCATGTTTATATATGTGATATAACTGTGAACTATTGGGGAACTCCCTGAGAACTCAATAGGGAAAACATAATCAAACAGGGCAACGTAAAGCTACAAGTCTAATTGAAATCAATCCCTAGCTTACAGAATACCTTTAAAATCAGCTCAAGTCATCCAAAGAGCAAGGCCTGGTAGGTGTTGGAGCATTACACACCTGTACATTGTAAAATAGTTTGACACTCATTGTGTATGGCCTTATCCTCAACTGTTACACTGTTATGTTGTAGAGGCACACCATAATTCCATCACAACCCATCTAGGAAACTGTGAGGCAGGGTTCAAGTGACTATCTTAGGGGCATACAGAATCTGTTGATGTAAAGGGAAGGTCATGTAGAAGCAGTTACACATTTGTTGTTTTACCCTTGCAGGTCTCGCTCCACGCAGTTCCTTCCCTAATACTCTTTCCTTCAACTGACCATTCCAATAATCTGCACCATAATAGCAATCAAACTTGGTGGTGTCTGGAGGTGGAACATTCTGCGATGAGCAAGCCCCAAGGAATCACAGATTGATACCCAATCTCAGACACCAAACATCAGAAGCCCACGGAGGCCATGGGACAGCTTTCTGACCCCCTCCATATTTTGCTAAAATAAAATAGCATATCACGTGAGATCTACGCAAAGCTCCCAAAGACCAATAAAAGAAGCCCAAAGCTAGCCCAAAAAGAAACTTCAATAAAAGGGTGTAGTCAAGACACAGTGGCTTCACTAAGGAGGGTCACATTGCATGCTGCATCTAGAGCGTTATACACGTGACCTCTGGGCACGTTGCCATTTCCAACCACATGCAATTGGGACATGCCCCCTCATTATACATCGCCCTGTGCATGTGTAGGTCAAAAGACACTACCCACACTGATAGTACCCCCCATGTATACATGGGGAAGAAGGGCTGGCGACGCCCATGGAACACAGGTTAAAATTCATACCATCCCATGCTCAGAAGATTATCTGTAAAAATCTTGCAGTCTAAATTCCCAACTAGGTATGGAAGGAGGGGGGCAACAACCCATAAAAATTATTGTGTCCCGTGAACCATAATACACTTTTCAATATAGCAATGCAGACAGTTGTGTTTACGGTGTTTATGTAGTTTACAGTCTGTTGTCAATGGTGATTGGTTGATATTTAACACTCTGTCCTTAAATTCCAACCTGTGCCTACTTTGTATCCCATATATAATGTATGTAAACAGGAGCTACTGTCAAGTGTCAAAAGACTGGCCATGCAAAACAGTAGGTCCACATGTCAGTGATTAGTGTGGACAACATCTCAAAGGACTCCATTGCCTTAGGGGATTAAATGTCAGTGCATGTGTGAGACCTCCCTCGACAGTATTACAATAGGGGGCAGATTCCCCCATGACTGCAGGGCTTCTGCCATGAGGGCAGAGGACCGTTGTGTGTCAGGCCCCTTGTATTTGTGTGTGCTGCAACTCCTGTGGCAATGTGGCTATATGTCTTTCAAATATGTACCATGGTTCAAATGGACCTGTGTTATGGCATGGATAGTCCGTGCTCACTGCTGCCATTATTTTAATGACCATGCGTGATGTGCCACTCCAGGTGGTAACTTTGGTGAAACTGCAACTTGTGGTTGAGTTTTAGTATGGAATGAACAAGACTACAAGCACCAGAATTCAAAGTGAAAACCTGGACTGGATCACCACATCATGAAGGGACTCCCTCATGCATACAACTAACAACAACTGTCCCAATACAAAAAGACAAAGGGGCCCATTAGCATGTCGGGCAGATCTCCACCGCCCGCATGGCGGTGGCGATCCGCTCGAAATTTGTGCCCGCCCGCATGCCAATTCCCTCTCACCATATTACTATGGCAGGGGGGTCCCCGGTGGACGGAAAGACCGTCCGCTGGTTTTCGGCCTGTAGGCAATCTGCCCGGGAGGAAAAGCTATTAATATGGTGGCGGTGTCTGGTAGACACTGACATCCATATTAGTATGCAGGAGGGAACATGCCTTTCCGTGGCTTCGCCGCCACAGAAAGGCATGAGGTCTTCGACATTGGGGGCCCATAGCGGGCCCCCAGGGAATCTGGGGGTGGGGGGTGTACATGGGGGGTACCTATGGTACCCCCCTGCATTTCAATGTACAACGTGGCAGGCACCGTGCAGTGCCTGTCACGTTGTGCATTGAAAGGCACAACTTGCTTGTGGGGCATTGCAGCGGGCGGTGCTTTCGGCACCGCTCGCCGCAATGTTAAAAATGCGGGATGCGCCCGCCAGTGTGGCGGGTGCATCCTAATTGTGGGTGCGGGACCGCCGCAAGCATTGCGGGCAGTCTCGTTTCCCGGGGGTATGTCCGCTCCCCATACTAATGACCCCCTAAGCATTTTGTATTTATTGTACATAAGCACTTTACTGGAAACAAACGTTTTTAGTACTGAGGATGGACGAATGGCCTTTTTTGAAGAACCTTCCTGGCTGGCGTCGTTCGGACAACAGTATTAAATGCAGGATGTGCGGGTATTACTCTGAATCCATTGAACACATAGGTGCCGATTCCGATCCTGGAAAAAATGTCCCCGTACGTCTCGTATCCGGTCTTTTTACCTACGAATCGTACAAGTGCCGTACAAACTGCCAAGTACGATTCGCATGGGAAAAAGTCCATACGAATCGCATTGGGAATAATTCCCCACACGTCCTCGGGTCGGAAAATGTGTCCGACACGTCCCCGGACGATTTACCATACAAATGTGAAAAGTGAAGTCCGACCGCGCAAGTACGATCCATCCCGTGCGTCCGATGTTAAAACCGTATGGAAAAAACACCGTCCGCACCGAACTCCCATAGCAAACATGGAGACATGTGCCCGCATACGTGCCGAACACCCTCCCCCAGCCCCCGTATGTACGCGCCCAACCACCCCCCCAGCCCTCGTATGTACGCACCGAACCCCCACCCGTGCATGTGCACCCCCGTACGTATGGACCGTACACCCACCCGTGTATATACACCCGTGTACATACGGCCCGTACCCCCACCCGTGTATTTATGGAGCGTACCCCCACCCCAACAGTGGATGTACGGACCGTACCCTCACCCGTGTATGTATGGAGCGTACCCCCACCCCAACAGTGTATGTACGGACTGTACCCTCACCCGCGTATGTACACCAGTGTATGTACGAACCATACCCCCACACGTGTATGTATGGAGCGTACCCCCACCCCAACAGTGTATGTACGGACCGTACCCCCACCCGTGTATGTACACCAGTGTATGTACGAACCGTACCTCCACCCACGTATGTATGGAGCGTACCCCCACCCCAACAGTGTATGTACGGACCGTACCCCCACCCGCGTATGTATGGAGCGTACCCCCACCCCAACAGTGGATGTACGGACCGTACCCTCACCCGCGTATGTACACCAGTGTATGTACGGACCGTACCCTCACCCGCATATGTATGGAGCGAACACACACCCCACCAGTCTAAGTACGGAGCGCACCCCAGGCCCCAACACCAGCACCCTCACCCAACATCGCGCATGTACGAGTCGTACCAAGCCAGAGACAAGGACAGCACTGTACAACAAAATGGCCGATGTACGCACCGTACAGACGCTAAAAACACACGTACACAACCAGGACAAAGCAAAACAACACAAGAAGACTCCATTCGAATCGCACAAAGCCACAAAACATGTCCAACAAGCACAAATACAACCTATTCACTGACCTGCAACTGCCAAACTCCCAAACAGAGGCACAAAACACAACCACTCCTTATAACACACACACCCAAAGTTCAAACACAGCCACACCCACCAATGGACCAATAAAAAGGCCCAACACACACAAACCATGATCCTTTGCAACAGACCCACTGCTGCCAGACCACACAGAGAAACAACTGCACCATACTACAACCTCCACTACACCTTACACCTGCACACCTTCACACAACCACCTTCACAAACACCCCCTCATCACATTCACACACACACACCTGCACAACCACAACCATCCACACCCACACCCCCCACAACCATCCACACCCACACCCCTCACCATGCCCACTAACAAGAATCCAAAGTTCACTAGCCGAGAGTTGGAGGTCCTTGTCGACGAAATCATCAGAGTCGAGCCACACCTCTTTGGAACATTGGTCAGACAGACCAGCATTTCCGAAAAAACAGCCATGTGGCAGGCGATTGTCGATGCTGTGAATGCTGTTGCGTCCACCAGAAGGACCAGGCATGAATGCCAAGCCAGGTGGTACTATCTGCGGAGGACGGTCCGCCGCAAAATGACCGACGACCACAACCAGGCCAACATCACTGGAGGATGGCCGCCCCGCAGACCGGTACACTACCATCCCTGGGAGGAGAAGGTGATGGCCATGCTGCCGCTGGTGGGAGTGGAGGGAGTAGAAGGACTCCGAGAGCCTGGTGAGTACACAAACAACTCACCTCACATGGGGGGAACGTCAGCCACAACCAAACTCACAATCATGCACGCAACCACCCCAAAGCCATCGCATGACTCAACCACACTCCATAAACACGCACATGCCACTAGCGCCACCATGCCCCATGCACCCAGCTAGACAATGCCAAGTCACAGGCCACAGAAAACACCAACACAAGACACGGTAACCCGGATGGTGGGAGTGTGGGCCTCAAAAATCACATAGTGCAACTCAGAAGCAGACAACAATGCCCTCAGCCCATATGGCCTAGGTCACAGCCAGACAAACAGTGTGTCCCCACACAGGAAAGACTTGCCTGCAAATGGCGGACGCCTTGCATGAAGACATGGGGGTGAAGGCACTTTTTGCACATGACAGCAGCTAATGAACAGCCAACACTGTGAAAGAGTGGCAGCACACACCATCACAACAGCAGCGCAGACACAGACACTACACCCAATGGGTGCCTGGAGATCAGAAACAAACTCACATGAACAAGCCAAGGGCCATTCAAAGATCTGCAAACAGTGTGTGCCTAGGAAGCTGGGCTGAGGTGACAGAGGGTGACACACAGAGGGAGGGAGAGGGGGAGAGAGAGGGAGGGAGACACAGGGAGACGGACAGAGGGAGGAGGCTGACACAGGGAGGGAGGGAGAGGGGGACAGAGAGGGAGTGAGAAAGGGATAAACAGGGAGACCAATTCAGCCTTGGGTGTTGTGGGAATGTCTGCTCGTCAGCAGGTGGACTGCGTGCATGTAGACAAGGGTGGCCAGTGCCTGAATCCCCCTCTCTTCTCCATGGCAAAACACTGGGCCATGTGCCAACCTGTGCACGAGCACAACGCCAGCTACCTGCATTATATAAGTGTGTGGAACAACTCCATTTGCCCACGTACAGTGCAACACGGAAGGCGCCAATGCATGGCTCGCCACACCTGCTCACTCCACTGCTGACTGCAGTCACGATTGACGCAGCAAGTAAGACTGTGTCACACATAGGTAAAGTCTCAAAAGCTGTGGCCAAGGGACATACCCATGCACAAGTGCACTGTGAGTGGAATGCAAGACATATACAAATACCCAGAGGAAATGTGCCAACTTTGAAACTAATGAAACATGGATGTTGCATGGAACAAAAATAACATTGTCTCTCTCACACACAGGTCAACATCGTGGATCACCCCCCAACACTGGGGGGGGGAAGACTCACAGGACCTGTCTCTGCGGGATGACGATCCCACCGGCAGCGACGACTCTCACCACTCTGTGGACGACCCCGACCAACCTGGCCCCTCTGGTTTCCAACCACCTGCAGCACCTGCGTCAGGTACAACTGGGCCAACCACCACTCCCACTCCTGCCACATCCCAGGAGACATCCAGGATCCCTGCCCCACCACCAAAACGCAGCCAGACTGACCAGGAGGGACACGGTGTACCGGGCACCCAGGAGGAGGCAGGCGACAACGCAAATGCCACCCCTCACGGGACCCGGAGACCCGATGTGCCCACAAGGGCAGGCCAGGCGCAAGTGGGCAGGGGTGGTGGGAGTGGAAGACGGCGGAGGCGCGAGCCTGACCAGTTGGCTGCAGAACCGGTATATTCCCATGTAAGAAACATCCTGGACACATACCGGCAGGACACCACGGGCATGAGCCAGGTTGTGTCCACCCTCAACGAGATGAAGGGGACCCTCGAGGAGATCAAGACCCAGCAGGCCCAGCAACATGCGGAGCAACATGCCTGTCAACAGCGACACCAAGGACGGATGGAGGACAGACAGGCTGAGCTCGTGACGGTGCTCACGGGAATTAACCGTTCACTCCGTCGGATAGCCGACAACATGGGCAACCCTCTCTGTGCCACCAGGCGAAGAACATCACCACCCACAGGGAGGGATCAGGAGGAGGAGGATACATCCGACGGAGCATCCCAAGCATTGTCACGGCCTGCTTCTGAGGGTTCCCGCAGGAGGGCAGGTCGTCCACGGAAAAGACCGTGAGGGTCGGCGCAACAGCACCATCTCCCAGGACACCTGGCCTGGCACCTGGCCCACTGGCCCAACAGTAGCACATCAGCAAATGACATTCTCTGCCACATGGACTTGCTGGTCACTGTCTGACCAATGTTGACAACGACTGTGGCATGGACTCTGATGATTTCCAATGGCAAGTATACCAACTCCCCCAGTGAACTTTGGATTCCACACACCCGGAAAGCCCCTCTTGTCATACCCCCCCACCAACACGTACCCCAACACAAATAAAAACGTACACGATCAAGAGATGATGCCTACATTTTGCATTATTACATTACATGTGTCTTGTAAAGTCTAACCATGCCTAAGTTTTCATATGACTTCAACCATCCATACCCTGGGGCCTGAGTCTGGCACAGGACACACATGGGTCACAATGTATTAGGCAAGACAGACATGGAGCACCATACACACCCGTGATGGGCCCAACCAGCTGAGGGGGTGGCCGCACAACCATGCCGACAGACATATTGAGTACAGCAACAGTCATGCGCAGAGGTCAGGGATCATGTGGAGTGTCCTGGGGGCACCCAGGTATGTGTAGACAGGTGGCAGAACCATGTCCTGCATGCTTGAGTCAGGTGGATGCAGAGAATGGTGGCCTGGCCAATGTTGGATGCATGGGGATGGCACATGTCACAATACCCACACAGTCATGGACATCATGCACAATACAGAGTCTAATCCCACACAAACAGCTTGCATCTTGCTACTCTACACATAGACACATAGCCACTATCACTGAGAACCATGCCAGACATGCCGTATGCACCGTGGCAACACACCAGCATTGACTGAGAAGAGGCACCTTGGAGGCATAGGGACACCTTTATTAGTCATGTATTCCGGAATGCAGAGGCAACTCGGAGTACATATACACAGGTCATGTGGAGTAACATGTGGGTCCAACACTGGCACCCCCCTTCTGTACCACAAATGCTTGATATCCATGGAACTGGCACACAAGTGTTGGGTAACAGCTAAACAACCCCTGCTGCTCACGGAGAGGCTGCCATACACCATTGATCCTCTGATGTGGAAGTCTCACACCATGTCAAGCCAATGCAAACCGTATGTGTCCGAGGGCAGTGTTACACACATTGATGCCTTCATCACAATCCACTATCCCATTACAGATGACTGTCAACAAGTCTGACCATCTATTCAAGTGAATCCAGCTACATGTCATGTGTCCCATGGTGATGCGACATGTCTGCAGAGGAACCAAACATCGATAGGGGCAGTGTGCACACATCGTAAACAACTGCCACACCCAATACACCCCTGATGCATCCCTTACCCTAAGGAGACTTCCAAACTTGTCCGTGCGTGTAACGCTGAGTCAGCACACGATGACGTGTCCATGAGGAATAGCAGTGCCACAACAATGCAACCAGCAGACGGCATGCGCAAGTACCTGGGGATGAGAGACACACAAGAAGTCAGCCACAAACAGTTCATCCACTTGCATGTGCATGTACTCGACACATATAAGGATGACAACATGCTAGGTCACAATTATGACTGCGGAAATACACTCATCACTGGCACCATCACTCAAGTGACACATCCACACACACCTCTGACTCACGTGGCATACATGCAGATGGACACACACATTGCAACACATGCCACACAAGGACCAATGCGTGCACACTCAGACACTGGTACTCACCACTAAGCAAAGAAGTCGCGTATGAGCCGACTCCGGATGTCCTCTTGCGGCTCCACATCCTCCACATCACTAGCCCCATTGCCAAGCCCTTCGTCCTCCACGGGTGGATGGTCCTGATCATCTTGATCCAGGATGAGTGGCACAGCTTTCTCAACTGCCATGTTGTGCAGCATGCAGCAGACCATGAAGATTTTGCAGACCTTCACCGGGGCATATGGGAGGGCGCCGCCGGTCTTGTGTAGGCACCTGAATCGGCTCTTCAGGAGGCCAAATGTCCTCTCTATCACTCGCCTTGTCCGGCCATGGGCGGTGTTGTAGCGGAGCTGGGCCGGCGTGCTGGGGTTGCGGAGAGGTGTGATCAGCCATGGCATGTTGGGATAGCCAGCGTCCCCTACATGGAAACCACATGGACAAAAGTAGGACAGGAGAAGCAGTCAGGCAGGAAGTCTACGCAAAATACAGGACAGACAGAGTGTACCCACCAACAACACATGCTCGTTCGTTGCGCAGCTGCGTCATCATTTCAGGCACCCTGCTACGCCTCATGATGTAGGCATCGTGTGCTGATCCTGGAAAACGAGCACAGACATGTGAAATCACCATGTTGGACAGACACACCACAAGGGCATTGATGGAGTGGTAGTGCTTGCGATTCCTGTACGCTACCTCCTGTGCCTGTGGTGGTACCAAAGCCACATGTGTCCCATCTATGGACCCAATGACATGGGGCATCCCTCCCAGGGCATAGAATCCACGCTTGACACCTGTCAACTGTTCAGGAGTTGGGAAATGGATAAACTCATCCAGGTGAAGCAACATGGCCTCTAAAAAATCATGCAGCACACGGCTGAACACGGTCTGGGACATGCCACCAACATGAGCTATGGTATATTGAAAGGTACCAGTGGCAAAAAAATGTAGGGCTGCCATTACCTTCAGCTTGGGTGTCAGTGCCGTAGGATACCTGTGCAGCGGTTGCAGGTGTGGTGCCAGCCTTGCCGTCAACTCCTCAATCAACGGTTGGGGGAAGCGGTAGCGGCGTATACTGTCATTCTCCCGCATGTCAGCCAAGTCCGGAATTGGTCGGGGAAGAGGCGGCGCTCTGCAGTAATTTGGAAGTGACAAGGAAGAGTGAGTGCACTACAACAACAATTTATATGTACTGAGCACATGTTAATCTGTCAATACACATATGCTACATACGGAGTCAGGTATGTGCTACATGCCCTGGACACATATGGCTGCCAGGTGACACTCCTACCAAGACCCAGCTACACACGGGGATTGTGAACCTCCACATCCCATGGCATGGGACTAGCTGTGTCCCAGTGTAAGTGAACAGCCAGACGCAATACAGGAGTGACATACATCAACATATCAGCAGATGTAGGATGTTGATTGCAGAGACAGGTAGCGGAACACTAGAGCCACAGGTCACATGACATAACACTAGGACAGCCCACACACCTTGCCATGAAGGTGTACATGTCATGACTGATCACACATACATTGAGAGTATGCAGACAGGTCCTTGTTACGCTACTCTGTGTCCCATGCATACATACACACCTTACATCCGATACCACATGTGGCCTGGTGTGCGTAACAGTGTGCCATGGCCATCTACACACAGACACATGTTGGTTGCAGCAACTGCAGATGCATTTGAGGGAACACCAACATCAAGCTAATGGGAACACACCACACATACATGACATAGTCACATCGTGCAACGTGGGTAGTCACATGTCAGGTGTGGTAACCCCTGCAGCGGGCATCAGGGGACACTTGCGTGTGTTGTTGACTGTGCCATGCCAGTGACGCTTATCTCAAGTGTTCTGTACGACATGCACACATGTCAAAGGAGTGAAGGGCATGTCTGGCACATAGTGCACCATCACACATAACATCTGTACACATCTCATCATACATCTATTGCCTTCACAACTCAGGAGTAATGTGCCACATCACAGCCTTTCACACCTGTGCCCCACACATGTAGTACTGCACAGACAATGCCTTGATGTCTATCCATGGACAAGTATGTCAGCTCTATTCCTTTCTGTGTGCTGCCTGTCACCACTGTTATGTGTGAAAGGCACCGTACATTCGCTCTGAGGGCGTGTGTACGTTCCCTATCACTATGGGAGTGCTGCCGTAGGCCTACCCATAGTGATAGGGAGCGTACAGGTGTGTGTACGGTCCGTATCACTATGGGTACGCATACGCGAGCACACCCATAGTGATAGTGAGCGTACAGGCGTGTGTACGGTCCGTATCACTATGGGTACGCATACGCGAGCCCACCCATAGTGATAGTGAGCGTACACGCGTGTGTACGGCCCGTATCACTATGGGTATGCATATGCGAGCACACCCATAGTGATAGTGAGCGTACACGCGTGTGTACGGCCCATATCACTATGGGTTTGCTCGCGTATGCGTACCCATAGTGATACGGACCATACACACGCCTGTACGCTCACTATCACTATGGGTGTACTCGCGTATGCGTACCCATAGTGATACGGACCGTACACACGCGTGTACGCTCACTATCACTATGGGTGTGCTCGCGTATGCGCACCCATAGTGATACGGACCGTACACACGCGTGTACGCTCACTATCACTATGGGTGTGCTCGCGGCTGCGTACCCATAGTGATACGGACCGTACACTCGCCTGTACGGCCCGTTGCTATGCATTTGGGGTGCCCTAGGGCCCCGGAACGCACCGTACCTGTGTGTGAATCTCCAAATTACATAGGGGACACATGAGGGACAAGTATGAAGCCAGAGATGCATGCTGGTTGCCATGGAGACCGAGTTTAAACTTTGAATTTGTTGAATGAGGTGGTCTGCAAAAGTCGGTTTGAAATAATCTACTTTGTTGCCAATTTGTTGTTGAAATGACATCATGCTGAATTCTAAAAAAATCTAACCCCCTCACAGGGGTAGCTTTAAATGGATTGGAGGAAACATAGGATGCAAATGTGAGTGACCAATCACCCTGTACTCCTGTGCATGAAACAGGCCAGCAAGGCAGATATAAGGCAGCCAGGTCCCATGAGAGAGCACTTGCCTGCACATCTTTTGATTCCACAACACTGCTGCTGCTCGTGATTCCCTGGCACCATGTCAAGGTCTGTGGAGAGGGCCCAGCCTTTCACCCTGGAGGAGAATGTGGCATTGCTGGATGTCATCCTCCCACAGTACCCCATGCTGTATGGCCGACCAGAGTTTCAGGTGAGTGCTGAGTCCACTAGCACAGACTGTGGCCCTTTTTTGTGACTGTGACTTCTGGCATTGTGTCCAGGTGTGACACACATGCATTTTACTGTAGGGTTTGTCCCAGGGGGGGAATGCCTAATGTCTCCCAGCCAGAGCATGCTGTGGTGCATGTCTGCCGTCCTCACTTGTATTGTGTTTACTGTGACAATCACTGCATGGTGCATGCCACATTCTGCCTGTCTAATCCTCCTGGGAATGTTGCTTCTACAGTCCTCATGTGATTCTGTGGTCACCCCAGTGTGACAGGTGACTGTACCCACAGATGTGTGTTTGTTCAGTGTACCTGTGCTGAGAGTGTCCACATGATGTGTTCGTACCCTGGACATCGGTGTGTGTGTAAGTCCCCTGTCATGTGGGTGGGTGCACATGTGGAGTGTAGCACCCCAGCTGCATGAGGGATGGATATACCCTGCCCATCTGATGTGAGCAGGGAGCAGTGCTGTGTGTCTGACGTGCAGAGCTAGCCCCACACCTGTGACCCCCCCAGTCTAGTGGCACATGTGCAGAGTGAGGTTTGTAGCTGCAGTTGGCAATGGCAGGTGAATGTCTTGTGCCTGTGTGTGTCTGTGTACTCTGCTGAGGTAGCGTCAGTGGCCTGTGGCATGTGACTGCTTTGAGGTGCTGCACATAATCCTGGTGTACCTTCTGATGCACAGTGTGAGTCTGGATCATTTATTGTGTCGTACCCCTCATGCCACCTGTGTACTTTCAATGGCACGTGGTGCATTTGCCCTTACACAGAGGAAAATGTCCCTATGACAAAGGTGCAATGCTTTGGCTGCATACTATGCCTTGTTGAAACCAGCAAAATTGTTCTAATGTGTGTCTCTGTGACATGTGGCAGGTGTATTGATGTAGTCTCACTTTTTCAACCCCACAGGTAGGCGCCTCTGCCAAGGAGCAGATCTGGAGGGACGCCGTCAGTGCCGTGAGGAGGACGGATGGTCGCAAGCGGCGCCTGGCCCAGGTGAGAAAACGCTGGCAGGATATCCGGCGCTGGACGCGGAGGATCGCACGGGTACTGCTGGGGGACTCACCTGTGGGCCCTAAGAACCATGGGCGTCGCCGTCTGACCCACATCCACAAGCGTGTGCTGGCGGTGGTCTTTCCTGACATGGACAGGCGCTTACGGGAGAAGCAGCAGCAGGAAGGGGGTAGGTACATGTGTGTTTGTTGTGTGTCACCAGCATTTGTAAGTGCGCAGTTGCATGGATACACTGCCAGTGTTTAAATGTGTGGTGCAGGTCCTGTCACCCACAGTATAGCGGTGCTGTCCTTCCTGCCTTCCCCTCCTTGCCATGTGTTCCCTGGTCTGTGTGTAGTCACTCTTTCACAAGGTCATCTGGGCTGGCAGTTTATCCACGTGACCAATGCTTGCAGCATCATGTGTGGGGGTGGTGTGTAACAGGTTTTGGGACCTTGCCTGTGCCCTGTCCAGTTCAGTACTTGTGGGGTCCATGTCAATTGGCACTGGTGCTGAGTCCAGACATAGGAGTATGTCTCTGCCTTACAGCAAGCATGTCCTATGTTGTGGCCTGTGACAGGATGTGCATGAGTGTGCGATACGCAGAGTGCAGGGATGGTGGCCTGTGTTGCAGTCATTACCATTCAGGACCATGGAATATTGTGGCCACTACTGTCCCCTGGGGCATATTTTGCAAGGTATCATGTGTGTCATCACAATCTGTGGACACTCTCAGTGTCTACAGCATAGGATGTGCTCTGTGCCATTGTCCCCTGGCACCATGTATATTTACGTAACGTGTTCTACAAGTGTCCACTGTACAGCCTGACCTAATTTTCCTCGTTCATACTCACGGTGGCCAGTGCCTGTGTGTCTTGTTACAATTATCTGATGATGGCCATTTGTACATGAGATCGTTGTACAGGCGCACATGGGGTATTTTGGGTCCAATATGGGTTTCTGCCAGCCCATGTGTATTTCTCCCAGACTAAGAGATGCAAGTGCTTCCTGTGTCTCATCAAATTGTCTCATGTAGGGGGTGGTTGGTGCGGGCAAGGCCGACATGTCGACACCTGAAATCTCATTGCTCGGTCTGGCCAGTGTGTGATGTTTGTCTGGACATACACTCAAGGTGCAGTGACCCATTCATGTTGGGCATGTCTTTAAGTATTACCTTTGCAGCATGTGCCTCAAGTTCATGGAGATGGTCCCTGCTCATCCCTAGTTACGGCAACGCTGTGTGGTGCAGATGCAGTGCTGGATTGTCCCCAGAGCCTGGCTCCTCTGTCCAAATCTATGTCATGTCATTTGCAAATGTGTCATCCTCTCTCCATAGTTTCTCAGTGGCATGGTGGGTGAACCAACTGTGTGTTGCAGGGCCTATATATGTACCTTGTATTGTAGATGTTACTCATCTTTCTTTTCAGGCTATGCACTGTAACCTATGTAGATTTGACTCATGTGACATATGTATACAAGTGTCTGATTAATTCCTGTTTATTCACCTTGCCCACAGCATCGTCGGGGGACACGGATGGAGACACCGGCACGGACCGTGCGGAGGGACCGAGCACCAGTGCCAGCAGTGACATCTTAGCTGGCACATCGAGTGGAACTGAGGCCAAGGGGAGTGAGCCGGAGGACCTGTCCACTGCCACCACAGAATATGAAGCTGACGGGTCCGAGGCTGAGCTCTCCGAGGGGGCGGAGGCTGCTCCAACAGCTGACAGCAGCACAATATCTCTCTCCGCCCCCTCCATTGCCATCAGCGGCCTCCCACTTGCTCGTCTCACTTCCCGGCGTGCTAGGTCACCACGTGTCTCCTTCCTGCCAGGCACCGCACCCCCTGCCCCTGTCTCCACTGCTGCCGCCAATGCCGAGTCTGTGGACATCATGCGGCAGTTGCAGGTTGGTCAGGCTGCGATGCTTAATGTCCTCCATGGCCACAGCCGAGTGCTCAACAACATGGAGGCATACTTGGAGGGCATTTCAGCATCGCAGGCTGACCAACGCAACTTGCTGCGGTCTATTGACTCGACACTGACTGCAGCAGTGGATCTCCTGCAGCACTTCGTCCCACCCCCTTCCCATGCCCCATCCACACTTCCCACTCCCATGCCTGTCCCACGTACACCCAGACGTCAGCATGCACACACCCCACCAGACACAGGCACCACACCAGCAGGGAAGGACAAGCGCACACCTCCTGGAACGCACACACAGGGTGAAGTAGGCACACCCACTGGGTCGGGGGGCAAACGTAAGACACGCAGCCAGAGTGGGAGTCCGCATTCTGCAAAATCCACTCCCTCCAAATTCACTCCCCTCAGCTCTCCTGGCCACAAATCCAGCAAGGACTCCTTCATGGCCGCTCTGTCCCTGAGCCCCACAGTGACACCACCCCGCAAGCGGTCAAAGGAGTCCCCGGTCAGGGTGGTTGAGTCCCCCCCCTGTCCACACCCTCCCCGGGTAGCGCTGCGACCCATCCTTGGGGCCTGTGGTTCCTTCGGGTGCCGGGGAGACGCTGGGCGACCTGGCAGTAGTGTGCAGCGCCGTGCTCCAATCCACCTTTGGCGCTGCCCCACCCCCTGTGTTGGAGTCGTCCGTCCCTGCACCCACAACACCTACCCTTGCCCCTCCTGTCCCTGCGGTGCCTGGTCCTTCCCCCCAACAAGATGCCCCCCCCCCTGTGGAAGACAAAGGAGTCTGACTGTGCAGGCAAGCTAGGGGACACACGTACCACTGTGTCCCCCATCTGGATTTGAGTCATGGACTGCCCTATGGGCCTTGTATATATTGACATTTATGATGATTATTACCTACATCCTGCTGAATAAAGCAATTTGTTTTTTACATGGAACACTACTGTTTATCTGGTATTGCTGTTGGTGGACCTGCTCCATGATTTTGGGTGGTGATAATGTGTTGGGTGTGTGGGAAATGTTGTCTTGTGCTGGTCATAGGGTGGACCCTGGTATCTGTGTGCCATCACAAGCTGTTGGCTAATTTACTTTGTTCATGTAAGCAGTTACTGCATGGTGACATCGTCCCAAGGTGTGTTCCTTCCTCTGTGTAACCTGACATCTTCCCTGCAGGGTGTTTCCAATATGTGGTGCTGAGCTGTGTCTACATCAGCTGGGTGTGTGACGGACTCCTTCAACTTTGCACATGCATGCTGAGCGATGTCTCCACCTGCATCATTCGTGGCATCCTTGGTGGTCACTGTACTTGTGTATGTAGATTGTTGACATGACTTCATGTGGACATGTTCTCTTTTAGGCGCTATGCATGTGTGTACTCCCAGCCTCGCACACATGTGGTACATGTACTGCAGTACTTGACTGACATTTGTGGGCATTGTATCTGTGGGTACTCCACCCTTTGCGTTCCATGGGCACTGCTGGGTGGACTCTGCACCCACCCCTCCTGCGTCTGGGCACTGCTGGGAGGACTCTACACCCTCCCCTCCAGCGTCTGGGCACTGCTGGGAGTGATAGGTACCCACCCCTCCTGCATCTGGGCACTGCTGGGAGGACTCTGCACACACCCCTCCTGCGTCTGGGCACTGCTGGGAGGACTCTACACCCACCCCTCCTGTGTCTGGGCACTGCTGGGAGGACTCTGCACCCACCCCTCCTGTGTCTGGGCACTGCTAGGAGGACTCTACACCCACCCCTCCTGTGTCTGGGCACTGCTGGGAGGACTCTGCACCCACCCCTCCTGTGTCTGGGCACTGTTGGGAGTGATAGGCACCCACCCCTCCTGCGTCTGGGCACTGCTGGGAGGACTCTGCACACACCCCTCCTGCGTCTGGGCACTGCTGGGAGGACTCTACACCCAGCCCTCCTGTGTCTGGGCACTGCTGGGAGGACTCTACACCCTCCCCTCCTGTGTCTGGGCACTGCTGGGAGGACTCTACACCCACCCCTCCTGCGTCTGGGCACTGCTGGGAGGACTCTACACCCACCCCTCCTGTGTCTGGGCACTGCTGGGAGGACTCTGCACCCACCCCTCCTGTGTCTGGGCACTGCTGGGAGGACTCTACACCCACCCCTCCTGTGTCTGGGCACTGCTGGGAGGACTCTACACCCTCCCCTCCTGCATTTGGGCACTGCTGGGAGTGATAGGCACCCACCCCTCCTGCGTCTGGGCACTGCTGGGAGGACTCTGCACCCACCCCTCCTGTGTCTGGGCACTGCTGGGAGTGATAGGCACCCACCCCTCCTGCGTCTGGGCACTGCTGGGAGGACGCTACACCCACCCCTCCTGTGTCTGGGCACTGCTGGGAGGACTCTACACCCACCCCTCCTGTGTCTGGGCACTGCTGGGAGGACTCTGCACCCACCCCTCCTGTGTCTGGGCACTGCTGGGAGGACTCTACACCCACCCCTCCTGCGTCAGGGCACTGCTGGGAGGACTCTACACCCTCCCCTCCTGCGTCTGGGCACTGCTGGGACTGATAGGCACCCACCCCTCCTGCATCTGGGCACTGCTGGGAGGACTCTGCACCCACCCCTCCTGTGTCTGGGCACTGCTGGGAGTGATAGGCACCCACCCCTCCTGCGTCTGGGCACTGCTGGGAGGACTCTGCACACACCCCTCCTGCGTCGGCCATGTGCGCTCCATACATACACGGGTGTGGGTACGGTCCATACATACACTGTTGGGGTGGGGTTACGCTCCATACATACGCGGGTGGGGGTACAGTCCGTACATACACTGTTGGGGTGGGGGTACGCTCCATACATACACGGGTGGGGGTATGTTCCATACATACACTGTTGGGGTGGGGGTACGCTCCATACATACACGGGTGGGGGTACGGTCCGTACATACACTGTTGGGGTGGGGGTACGCTCCATACATACATGGGTGGGGGTACGGTCCATACATACACTGTTGGGGTGGGGGTACGCTCCATACATACGCGGGTGAGGGTACGGTCCGTACATACACTGTTGGGGTGGGGGTATGCTCCATACATACACGGGTGTGGGTACGGTCCGTACATACACTGTTGGGGTGGGGGTATGCTCCATTCATACACGGGTGTGGGTACGGTCCGTACATACACTGTTGGGGTGGGGATACGCTGCATACATACACGGGTGGGGGTATGGTCCATACATACACTGTTGGGGTGGGGGTACGCTCCATACATACACGGGTGGGGGTACAGTCCGTACATACACTGTTGGGGTGGGGGTACGCTCCATACATACACGGGTGGGGGTACGGTCCGTTCATACACTGTTGGGGTGGGGGTACGCTCCATACATACGCGGGTGTGGGTACGGTCCGTACATACACTGTTGGGGTGGGGGTACACTCCATACATACGTGGGTGGGGGTATGGTTCATACATACACTGGTGTACATACGCGGGTGAGGGTACGGTCCATACATACACTGTTGGGGTGGGGGTACGCTCCATACATACGCGGGTGGGGGTACGGTTCGTACAGACACTGGTGTACATACACGGGTGGGGGTACGGTCCGTACGTACCCGTGCCCACGCTGTGGAATGCTTGTGCGGCCCGTACCCAGGCCTTTGGCACATGGGTATGGGCTGTACCGCCATTGTTGGGGTGACGTTGGTGTGGGCGTGGTACGACTCGTACCCACGCTCTTAAGGCGTGGGTACGGTACATACTGTATTGTTGTGTTGCCGGTTCGCGTCGTCGCCCACTTCCGTTGTGGCGGACGCTGGCGTTGCTGGACACGCCCCCACCCCCTCGAAGTGACCAGGGCCTGGAGGTCAGGTATGTCCAGGGCATGTGTGCTGTGTGACTTGGGTGGGGGTTTTGTGTCCTGCCCCCCCCCTTTGCCCCTGGGTGTTGTTCTGACCTTCTGAGGCGTCTGCGTCGGTACCTGTAGAGGAGGTCGACTGCTATGAGGGCCGGGATGACACGTAGGTTCGGGACCCATGTCTGTCCGTCACGTACAGGTGCTCCTTGTGCGCGTCGTCCTGATTTCCCGGCAGTTTTTGGCTGCCGGAAAATATTCTCTGTGCGGGATGACATTCGGTGCGAATCGTACTTCCTGGTTCGTGGAACGCAGGCTGCATGCGTCCCGACGTTACCTCGGCGCTTTTCCGGATGTCATTTGTATGTTTATTTTCCTCGGTTGGTATTTTGTACGAATCGTACGGAAATAGTGTTTCCGTGCGAATCGTACTTGCATATTTGTAAAGTTTTACAACCGGGTACGCGTCGGACGGAGAAAACCCTCCGACCGACGGTTCGTACCCGGTTTCTCCAGGATCCGAATCGGCACCCTAGTCTGTGTATGTCCCCTAATGCTCACACACAGACAGTCTCTATTGCGAGAATGGATCAGGTTAGAAGTTCGATCATGCCGCCAAGCGATACTAGCTGCCTTAGACCCAGACAGCACGAAGCTGAACATTGGGTTCACCAAATTCGTCGGTTAAGCATCAAAACTGTTGCAAGATACTAGACCCGCTGATACTCCTTTACTTCAGCAGAGCGGCATTTTATCTACAGGTCCTATAACAGAATCTTTGACTGTTAATCATTACCGATCTGAACCTGACTTTGTAGCTCAATTTTAACTGCTTACATTGTTTTAGCGAATCAAAAGAAAAACACAGTTTTGTAATTTTTATTGAGTTGTCTTTTTCACGAATGAACTGAACGCATTTATATTGTAATGGTTTTAACTAATCAAACAATAAAAGTATATATATTTCAATTCATGGTATTGTACATAATGTTGAATGCATCACACACAGGTGTAATGTTCATCTATGAATATATGTCACTGTCTCATGAGAGATTTACAGGTATCTTGTGAGATAAATGACACAGATTACCTGCCACTGTGGTCTAATGTTCAGCTATGAATATGTGTCACTGTCTCATGAGATATTTACAGGTATCTTGTGAGATAAATGACACAGAGTACCTGCCACTGTCTGAGCTGTAAATGTACTACCAGATCCCCCCAGCACATATGGCAAGTCTAGGCCCGTTGCAGGTACACAGACACACCGTTTTGTAGCATGCTGAAAGGTCACTCTAGTATTCGTTGGACGATGCATCATTCAGCTGGTCCTCTGGTACACATGAAATGAACATGAAATGGCTGCCTGCAACTTGCATTAATGAACGTCCTCCCTCTTTTTCTCCCTGTTTGTCATTGTCTATATTAAATCCTTGTTTTCTGTCCCAGTTGCCTAATCTCCACTCCGGGTGCGGAGTTTCCGCACCCGGGGCAGAGACTCCGCTGTTGGGCTAGAACCCAAAGTTTTGAAACAGGAAATGACAAACAGGAAGTGAAAATAGGAAATTCAATACAGGAAATTGCAGGCAGGCATTTTATGTTCATTCTGAGTCATCCTCACCTCACAGCCAGATCCTCTGCCATCCTGCAGCTCTGTGTTACTCACTTGCCCCCAATATGGCTGAGGGACTTGACGACAAGCCCCCCCTTTCAGTGAAGGCAGACTGAGTGCACTTGTTGAGGGGGTGCATGATAAGTACCCTCAGCTTTATGGGTACTGTAGGACCAGCTGAGCAATGCAGGGTACACTAGAATCTGGGGAGGGATCACTACATGCTGCAGTAGAGTGGGTATTTACCAACAGCGAGCCAAAAGCTTTCGCAAGCGCTGGGAGGACCTGCAGCGCTGGGCCCAAATCAAGGCCCAAGGCATAACGGGTCTGTCCTCCCAGCACCACTTACAGAGGTCCTGCCTTATCCCACTGAACAGGAGGATCCTGAGGGAAATATGGGTGACTCGCTGTCCTCAGCTGCAAGAGCATTAGCCACACAGACCTGGTAAGCACATTAACTGCATCATATGTCTGGTAGTATGATGTGAGTGGTGAAAGAGATGCACCATCATGTGTCTTTTGTCACCTTTCATGTGATCAGAGTAATGGCTGTAGTATGTATAAGGCCAATGCATCATAGGAACACTTTGAATGCAGTTTCCATAGGACATTCTGGGAATTGTAGTGTACTAAACCCAACTGGGGAAATTACCCTTACATTTGCATTTCAATGAATAAATGCACTTAAATCAGCATGACAGGTGAACCAAGGGCCTTATAACTGCTGTAGGCTATGGTGTCAGAATGGCGCAGACAATGCCTAGTGCAGGGATGAGAGGATTTTGGGTGTCAGATGTTGCATCATGCAAGCCTTTTGTGTGTATCTTTTGTCACCTTTCACGTAATCACAGTAATGGCTGCAGTACTTATAAGGTAAATACATCTTAGGAGCACATTGCATACTGTTTCTAGAGTGCATTCTGGGACTTGTAGTGTGCTGAACTGAACTGGGGAAATGACCCTTAAAGTTACATACAAATGAATAAATGCATTTAAATCAACATTACATTACATGTGAACCAAGGGCCTTATAAATGTTGTACACTATGGGGATGGAATGGTGCAGACAGAGTCTAGAGTGAGGACGAGAGGGCTTTGGGTGTTGGGTACTGTATTGTTTACAACTTTTGTGTGTAACATTTTCTGGTTAAAATACTTTATTTTGTGTGCCATAAAGTAAAGACTGACTTGGTGATCCATGATTTTTTTTAAAGCTTTATTTATTTGAGTTTGCATTAAACAAACAAGATCAAGGTCATACAATCAATGTGTCTTTCCGCATTTCTCGACAATGGACATTTACATGTTTCAGGGAAGTACCTGCAACACCATCTTCTGCTGCAATTTGAAAGCATCAAACATTTACTACATTGGCTCTAAGGGAGGCTACAGATGGAGAAATGTCCTCTATATGACGTACATTCCAACATTATCATCATGAGGCACAGTTCGATGTAGACAGACCCAACAATGGTGAGATTCATGAGTTATTGACTTTTAGTGTACGGACTGATACAAATCACATTGGGAAGCACCAGTAAGCAATGTACGTCTTAGTTGTAACTGCAATATTTCAATTTCAAACTCTATTGTCTCCGGCGCTATACATTTGCAATCCTGGTTGAGTTGTCTGAGGGATGAGCGAGGAGATAGGTTTTCAGAGGATCCCAAATATCTTTAGGGCGTGATGATAAGGGAAGTAGTTCTGCATAGGTGAACATTTGTTCCTGACAGTAAATCAGGGCGCATATCAACAACAACCGGCGATAATTATCGCTCAGCGCTCTTAGCGTGAGGATAATTATCGCCGGCTAGCGTTGATTTTTATCGCTGAGATAGCGTGCTATTAGCAACGCTTATCTCAATAGCGATAAAAATCCTCACGCTAAGTGGCTAACGTAAGATTATCGCTGGAAACCCAGCGATAATCTCACGTTAGCTTGTTGATAGGGACAGGCAAACTTAGCCATGATATCCTCCTTCCATAGGATATCATGGCTAAGTCAGAAAAATACCAGACGTAAAAAAGCAGCGTTAACCACGGTTAGCGCTGCTTTTTTTGTCTCTAACAGGGTTAGCGATATTCTTGATAATAGGAGAAATGGCGCTTAGCAACATTTCTCCTATTATTTTACTCTGGAACGCCCCCTTTGCATCTCATTAGAGATGCGAGGGGAAGCGTAGAGTAAAAGGGTGCTAACATGCAAATTTGCATGTTAGCACCCTGTTGTTGATAGGGTGCTAGTTTTATCTCTGCTTTTTTGGCTTTTAAGGCCAAAAAAGCAGAGATAAAGCCCTTGTTGATATGCCCCCAAGTCTCTGAGCCACTCCTTAAACTTGGGAGCTCGACCTCTCCCCCAGCAGCATGCCATGCGGCGTTTGGCCATCAGCAATGCAAGAGTGACAAATCTACGGGAGGGCTTGGGAACCTGCTTTGTGTACCCCAGTAAAGTCTGAAGTGGTGTTGGCTCAAGTGTTAGTGCTGTCATCTCTTCCAGCGCTACGAAGGCTTGCAGCCAGAAATCTTCCACACCCGCACATAGCCATGACAGATGAAGGAAATCAGTTGTTATACTTAAGCTTAAATGTATGCATTTTGGCTGGCGTATAGTATATCCTGTGCAAAAATTTAAAGTGAATGATGCAAAGCCTGCTGCTAGCAGATACTTGATCTGTCTGCAGGGGATGTATGTCGTTACAACGCACACTTTTACAACGCATGCACTTACAACGCATTTTTTACAACACAAAATCCATTACAACGCATTCCATTACATAGCATGACACTACAACGCATTTTTAAAAACTACCTTTACAACGCATTCCATTACAACGCATACTACCTTTACAACGCATACCATTACAACGCATAATATTAAATTGCATTTAAGGTAAGTATTAGATAGTATAGGGGTAAAAATTACTTTTCTAACTCCAGGGGGTGCAACAGTAGGGTAAGTGTTGGATAGTATAGGGGTAAAAATTACTATTCTAACTCCAGGGGGTGCAACAGTAGGGTAAGTGTTGGATTGTATAGGGGTAAAAATTACTATTCTAACTCCAGGGGATGCAACAGTAGGGTAAGTGTTGGATAGTATAGGGGTAAAAATTACTATTCTAACTCCAGGGGGTGCAACAGTAGGGAAAGTGTTGGATAGTATAGGGGTAAAAATTACTATTCTAACTCCAGGGGGTGCAACAGTAGGGTAAGTGTTGGATAGTATAGGGGTAAAAATTACTATTCTAACTCCAGGGGGTGCAAAAGTAGGGTAAGTGTTGGATAGTATAGGGGTCAAAATTACTATTCTAACTCCAGGGGGTGCAACAGTAGGGTAAGTGTTGGATAGTATAGGGGTAAAAATTACTATTCTAACTCCAGGGGGTGCAACAGTAGGGTAAGTGTTGGATAGTGTAGTGTAATATTATGCGTTGTAATGGTATGCGTTGTAAAGGTAGTATGCGTTGTAATGGAATGCGTTGTAAAGGTAGTTTTTAAAAATGCGTTGTAGTGTCATGCTATGTAATGGAATGCGTTGTAATGGATTTTGCGTTGTAAAAAATGCGTTGTAAGTGTAGTGCGTTGTAAAAGTTGCGTTGTAAAGGTTGTTCCCCGTCTGCAGGCAACAATAAGACCATTGTTCGTTCAAAACAGTGTCGCCCAGGTCCTTCTTCCAGTGCGCCCGAGCAGAGCATTGTCCCAGCTGATATTGAGTGTGTATGATAGTTAAAGTGTAGAGACAGAGTGACCAGGGGATGTGGCTTGCAGTAACCGGTGTAGTGGGGCTAATGTGGGGGGCTCTGCTGGGTATTCCGGGGTAATGGTCCTGAGACTATGTCTAAGCCATATGTACAGAAATACTTCAAGTGGTGTAAGTGTGAGTTGTTCGAACATCTGGTCTAATGTGCGGAATTTACCCTCACGATATAGATCACCCCAGTGCGCTATATTAACTTTCGCCATGGTTTGCTTAAAAGTATTTTCTTGCAATAGTTGCCGTTTCAGATGGTAAAGTAGGGGGAGCAAAGGGGAGTAAGGCATAGGGTCTCACTGAAGCATGGTGATACGACGCCACGCTGTAGCTGTGCATTTAACTGTCATGGTCTCCTCAGCTCGAGACTGGGGTGTACTGATTATCATTGCTGCCAAGGGGATGGGGTAAGCAAGCCACTGCTCCACTGCTACTTGCGGTATATATTGGGGTGGGTGAAACCATTAGTAGGCGTGGTGAGCCTGAGCACAGACGTAATACAATTACAAGTTCGGGACTGTGAACCCCCCTTGTGAATATGCTCGTGTCATGATGTCTGACTGTAGTCTAGGTTATTTACCTCCCCACGTCAATCTGATCAGTTCTGACCTAATGGCGGACAGAAGTGTCGGTCTGGGTAGTATGGTATGTTCATGAACAAGTATAGTAGTTTTGGCAGTGTTACCATTTTAATAAGAGAGGTGCGCCCAGACATTGATAAAGGCAGTGAGATCCAACGTGTTATGCAGTTGATTATGTGCTCTAATGGCTTGCCATAATTTAGCCGCATAAGTTCCTCCCTATCCTTGACGATGTAAATACCTAGATATTTAACTTCCGAGTTGCACCACTCTATGGGAAAATCAAGAGGGAATTGTGTGGCTGCGGTCGTGAATGGGAATATTTGAGATTTTCTCCAATTGATGTGAATCCCCGACAGTCTGCCGAAGGCAATGAATTCAAGCAGTATGGGGTTCAGATTTTGCTGTGGATCTCTGATGTATAGCGTGATGTCATCTGCGTAAAGAGAGATGAGTAGCTCACGCTGAGGACATCATAATGCTTTGTCCTGATGATGCTGGCGCAAGCGGCTCCACTGCTAAAGCAAATAAAAGCAGGAATAATGGGCAGCCTTGACGAGTTCACCTGGAGATCGGAAATGCCTGGGAAATCTGCCCATTTATCAATACTTTGGCCATTGGGAGGCGATACAGGAGACTCACCCAAGACAGGAAACCTACTGGCATTCCCATGCGCTGTAATATACCAAGTAAATAATCCCATTCGACGGAATCAAATGCTTTCGCGGCGTCTAGAAAAACCGCCGCTAGAGCTAGGCCAGAGTCCACATTTTGGAGAATGGAGAACAACGTACGAAGATTATGGGAGGTTGCACGCCCCGGAAAGAACCCAGCGTGGTCCGGTATGGCCAATTTATCCATCAATAGCGACAGCCTATTGGCCAACACTTTAGCCAATATTTTGGCATCACTGTTAATGAGGGAGAGTGGCCTGTATGAGTTGCATTGGTCAGCCTGCTTATCCGGCTTGAGCAAAGAGCACTAAGCTATGCTCGCGTAGTTTGCGAAGTTTGCACTACTTCGCACTACGCGAATTGCATGTAGCACAGTGCAAACACGCGTAGCGTAGCGTTGCATATTGCAGAGGTCATTTTTTGCTTGCTCACGGTCCTTAACATCAAGTTGGCGACCGCGAGCAAGCAAAATGACATCCCGGCGAGACTTTTTCCTTGTTCGCGATCAGCAACATCAAGTTGCCGATCGCGAGCGTGGAAAATAAACATCCCGGCGAGATTCTCAATGCGAGGAGGTCAGGTTTCTCATTGCGAGTGGTCGCTATGCTCACAACCGCTCGCGATGAGAAACTGCCAATCCACGTTGAGAAAGCGAGCGGCAGAAAACTACAGCTCGCACTGTGCAAGATCCCGTTTTCAATGATTGCACAGTGCCGGATGCTTGTCCACACTGTGCAATCATTGAAAACGGCATCTTGCACAGTGCGAACAGAGTACTACGCAGTTCGCGAAGTGCTATGCGTAGCTCGCGTAGTGCGAAGTGCACTTTGCGTAGCTTCGCGTAGTGCTACTTCGCGAACTACGCCCAGGGTTAGAGAGCGGAAGCATACCGCTTTCTTGAGCTTCTTCAAACACTGTTTTGAGGATTGGGGCGAGTTGATCGATGTATGCCTTATAGAAGTCTATCGGAAGCCCATCTAGGCCCGGTGCTTTACCTGGCGCCTTCTCGGATCTCATCCATTTTAAACGGGGCTACTAGAAACTCTCTTTGGGAATTCCCAGGCATCACAGAGCCACATCCTCAAGATAGTCAGATAGATCCAGTGTCCTTTGTCTACTGGTAGTGTAGAGGGAGGTGTAGTGTGAGATGAATGTTGTCAATATGTCCTTGGTATCTCTGTGTCGGTCCCCATTTGCACTATGTATTTCCATCACATGGTTGGGAAAGCAGGGATGTCGGACCACCCCAGCCAGTGCCCTGCTGGGCCGTTCACTCTCCCCATATTGCTGAGCAATGAAGTACTTGCCCATGAATCGGACCTCTCGCTCTGCTGTTGCCTTGTACTCCGAGAGTATCTCTCTGAATTCCTCTTGTGCTTTACCGTCAGTACTAAAATTTGGCATGTCCTCCAATTGTTTGAGATCTTTTTCCAATTTGCGCAAGGTACCTCGGTTATCACGAAGGTCCCCAGAACCCTTAGATATGCAAAGGCCCCGAACAGTGACCTTGAAGGCCTCCCAGACTACTGCCACACTGTTGACTGACCCAAGGTTGCGTTGAAAGAAGTCTGCAATCTCCTGCCCTAATTCACTATGGAACGCCTCATCTAGTAAGATGTTAGGCCTTAATCTCCAGGTTATGGGATTCCCCACCAGTTCAGTTATCTTCAAGGTAATGTGAACGGGTGAGTAGTCAGAATATGTATGTGCCAAATGCTCTGCCGAATCTATCAGTGGACGTAGGCCTTTAGATACTAGAATGTATTCCAATCTGGCCCAGGATGCATGCTTCGCTGTTCAATGTGTGCCCTCTGTCTTGTGCGGGTGGATGTGCCTCCAAGAGTCAATGAGCCTGTGCTCTGACACTATGTCACAGAGTAGTTTGTGTGTGCGTGTATCATGATGAGGGCCAGGGTTAGATCTATCCCTCCCAGGGTCGATATTAGAATTGAGATCTCCTCCCCATATTAAGTGGGTTGCCCCGATCTCAAGTATCTTACCCCAGAGTGTGCTGAAAAAAGAGGATCGTCCACATTTGGCCTATAGCAGGAGACTAGCATAATGGACTCGTAGCACAATCTTCCCCACATTATGCAATAGCGCCCCTCTTGATCAGTAGCTACTCCACTTTGGGTAAACGGTGTATTCTTCTTAAGCAGTATTATAGTACCCCTAGAGAATGAGGAGTAGGAGGAGAAAACTCTGTGAGCCGCCAATTTGTAGGCAAAGCAGGGAGGGTGTCGCGGATCCAGGTGAGTCTCCTGCAACATCGCAATTTGGATCTGGCAGCAATCCAAGCAAGCCAGGATTTGTCTTCGCTTGCATGAATCCCGCAGTCCCCTAACATTCCACGTCAAGAGGTGGACTCTTACATTGGAATCAGAGCCTGCCATAGGTGTAGCTGTGGTACAACATGTGAATTGGTGCGTGGTCTATCCCCTAGGTATAAGATAATACATGAAATATTATAGAATTAAAATAAAATGCCCCCACCCACTGAAGCATCCCAAACATGCCAGTAAGATCACACCCTCCCCCACCCAATTTTCCCAGCAGAACAAGAACAACAACTTGCATTATAAACAAGAATAGAGGGGGGAATTGCCCGTATGGGGGCATTCCTAGGCATTGCACGACTTCCTCCCATCCCTCCTATTTACTGGCCAGCCAGATGGAGGATTTTACCCAACGGGGGAAGGGATGCCCAGTACAATAAAGTAAGGTCCCATGCAGGTACTTATCGGTAGATAGTTCCTCCGCTATGCGGAATCGTCAGGTGTTATCCTCCGTGTCAGAGATGCGTTGTTCCGTTTCTTCTAGACGCTCATCATGTTGGTCTAACTTATGCACAATGGCATCCATGAAGTGTCCATAGTGTTCATCTTACTCTCTATTGAGGCGAGACTCTGTCGCACAGCAATCAGTAGTTCATTCATGTCCTCTTCCTGCCCAAGTGACATTCCCACCCCACCATCGCCACTTGCTTGTTCAAGGTCTTCTTCTTGGGATCGGGCGCTCTTACGTTCTTTAAACGTTAGCCAGGTCTGTTTTGCATCGGCTTTCCCCATTATGCAGTGTAGAACCCTCTTCTTGGTGAGTCCTGCCGCCATCTGGTAGACCAGAGGATTGTGTCCACAGTGAGCAGGATGGGGAGGAGAAGCTCCTCTCTTCATTATTGATGTGAAGCAGCAGTGCCACTGTGCTCTTCACAGGGGTGCTAAACGACGCAACCAGTTATCATTGGAACAGCGGGTATGGAAAGCACGGGCCTAGCGGAGCACTCCTACTGTGTGTGTCCCTCTCATTTGTTATTATTTCTATGTGTACGTTAGTAATGTGGGCAAAGCACCTCTGCAGTCCGGTCAGCCGCAACTCTTGTGTGCCTTTACGTGTGACCAGAAGCGCTTTCCGCAAGGTGCTGCTGCCGTGGGCACTTTCTCACTCAGGAGGGATAGGTCTGGGCTGGGGTGACATGTGGAGGATTGAAGTAGTGCTGGCTTGTACAATGAGCGCCAATTGCAAGAGGGCGTGGGTTTACGAAACTGTCATGGAGCCGCCTTCAGTCCTGATTCTGTAGGAGAATGGGGAGTTAATGCTCCCCGGCCCCCCTCTTGTGGTACTTGTCTTTTCAGAGAAGGATAGTGTCCCTTAGCCGCCTATGTCTCTACCCGGTTCCACAGTCCAATGAGTGCCCCAAACATCAGGCGCCGTTCCCTGTTCCAGCCAGGATCAATTGCTCCGCAGCACACAGCCTCCACTCTATTAACGAGCCGTGGTCCCCGAGCAAAGTTTTTGGGACCCTCCAGAGGCCCACACACCGCTGTGAAGGCACATAGTCATGGCACACACCAATGCGTGTCCAAGAGATACACGGCCGACAGCCCCCCTGCCAGCCGTTCTCACTAGAACTCATGGCTATGCGGCTTCAGCATGTCTTGTGCCCCAGCAGAGATGCCAGCGTCTCCAGTAGTCAGTCAAATATCCGGTACAATCTCGGGGGCTGACGGGGGCCTTGGATCTTGCGCGATTTTTTCAGAAGTTGCCGGCCAGTCGGAGTTGCGGCCTGGTTGCCTCATGGGCGCCACGGATGTCGCGTGGTGCACTACGCCCACCTCGCGAACCACGGCACTCGGCTGGCACCTCAGCTGTAGCTGGACAGAAGCTCACCGGCGCCTCCCTTCAGCCCTGCGCTCCAGAAATCTCACCACTGGGCGATGCCAGTATCGTCTTTACGCCGATGCTTTTTCAGAAAATATTAGAGTCCCTCTGGCCAGGATAATTGTTGGAAAATGAACCCAGGCTGCAGGAGCCTCACAGACGTGCGGCCATCTTGCCCGTGCACCACCTAGCGCCCCCTTTGTGATACTTGTTTCACTCAAAATGATACAAACATATCCAAGAGGGATGAAATACGAATCACTGACATAATATGGATGACAAAAATATAGATTTATTTTTTATTTATTTGAAAAGTTTTAAATAGTGCTGGCTAGACCCGGAGGTATCAGAGCGCTTTACATGAGGACGAACATTGTTTCAGAGCATAGTTACAAGTTACATGATTTACTGGAGTGAAGTTACATGCGTTAAAAACATAGATGTAAGAAAAAAAATCAGGCAAGGGGGAAAGATTCAGGGGAGAGAGGAAAGGAGCAAGGCAGGTAGACCAAGAATGAGAGAGGGAAAGAGGAGGGGGAGGGTGAAGAAAAACGCATCCGGGAACAGAGGAAAAACAGTGTCCGACGTCTGGTGTGCTGTGATCCCAGAGGAAGAGGTATCATTCCCACACTTCCGCTGTGTGTGGTTCCCTATGCGCTGTGGACTCTCTCAGAGGGGTCTCTGAAACTCCAAGGCATAAATACTGGATCCCTCCCCAACAAGGGAAGGAGTGCTTTGGCAAGGGGCGCCATTCCCACACCTCCGCTGTGTGTGGCTCCCTCGATGCCGTGGGCACTCTCAGGGGGGTCTCTGAGAGTCCTGGGTATTATTGCTGGATCCCTCCCCAACAAGGGGAGAAGGAGTGCTTTGGTAAAGGGCACACACAATGGTGGTAAATTTAGGGAAATTATGTATTGCGTGGTATAACAGTTTTAGAATCTGCCAAAGGGGCATCGTCATTTTCAGTCCAGGCAGGAAGAGTAGAGAACTGATAGGATCCAGCAGGATAGACAAGCAGGGACGAGTGGGTCTGAATGAGCCAAGGGTTTAGATCACATCACCTTGTACATGGACACCATTTTGGGGTCAGGCAGAGCCCTGTGAGGTTTTGGTACATTGAAGTTACCCACTTCAGACCACAACAATCGATGTGCTCCTTGGTAGGGAGCATAATAACCTAAGGGCTGCCCGATGTACATAGCAGAGCCGCTGTTGCTTTTGTAAGCCCTTTGAAGCGGAATGGATTTCTTTTATTCAGATACAGCTGCCATTTTCAGGTCCAGCAAGCCGATAAACAGAGCCGCCTCCTGAGAAAAGAAAGCACAGACCTTCCACATACCTCTCAGGTAGACACGGTGAGCAGGTGGAAAGTGGAGTTCGCTGAAGAGCCTTGTATAGTAGCGCTTCACTCCCGGTTCAATTTCCACTGCCGATGTTTCCGATGCTGCGAGGGACCGGCTGCCATTTTGAGAAGCAGAGACCTGAGGCAATCGATAACGATGTAAAATGCCTCAAATAGCAAGCAAGTCTTGATCAACCTCACGGAACTGCTGGGTAAACGGAGGTCGATGTCATCGCGGAGCACCTAGATGTAAAAAATATCAATGTCAAAATATCGATAGTCCAAATATCGACTTCCTATATTTAAAATGTAAATGACAAAAATATCAAAAAAATACATCGATGTAAAAAAATATCAAAGTCCAAAATATCGTTTTTTAATATACAAAAAATATTATTAAAACACTTATATTATAAAAATTAACTAAAAAAATAATTACTTCGAGATAATAAACATTAAAAAAATCTAATGAACACATTTCATTAAAAAAAATGTAAACATAGATTATTAAAATTAGATATATAAATGTATATTTACTTTAAAAAAATCAATACACGAATAACTTTAATTTATTTTAAAATATAAATATATAAAAATTAACTATAAAAAAAATATATATATATGCACATACACCTATATCATAAAATATATTATTAAAAACATTATATTATGAAATAAAATACTAAAATATTTATACATTTTTAAACTTACATTTTGCACCACATTAAGTGCAGCACTAGGAAAATAGTTGAATAGAGTAGGGGTAAAAATGTAAGATATTCTCACTACAATTACTGCAACAGTAGGGAAAGTGTTGGATAGCGTAGGGGTAAAAATTACTATTCCCACTCCAGTGAGTGTAACAGTAGGGAAAGTGTTGGATAGCATAGGGGTAAACATTATTATTCCCTCTCCAGTGAGTGCAACAGTAGGGAAAGTGTTGGATGGTGGAGGGATAAAAAATACTATTCCCACTCCAGTGAGTGCAACAGTAGGGAAAGTATTCGATAGCAGAGGGGTAAAAATTACTATTCCCACTCCAGACAGTGCAACAGTAGGGAAAGTTTTGGATAGGGAAGGGGAAAAAATTACTATTCCCATTCCAGTGAGTGCAACAGTAGGGAAAGTGTTGGATAGCGGAGGGGTAAAAATTATGATTCCCACTCCAGTGAGTGCAACAGCAGGGAAAGTATTGGATAGCGAAGGGGTGAAAATTACGAATCTCACTCCAGTGAGTGCAACAGTAGGGAAAGTGTTGGATAATGGAAAGACAAAATTACTATTCCCACTCCAGAGAGTGCAACAGTAGGGAAAGTGTTGAATAGCAGAAGGTTAAAATTAATATTTCCCAAAAATTAAAAGAATAAAGAAACAAAATACCAGCTACAATATGAAAATTGTTAATAACACAAAAATGAAAAACATAAAAATATAATAAATTACAAAATATAGAAAATATTTTAATGTTAAAAAGTACTAAAAACAAACTAAAAACCTTAATTTATAGAAGTTTAAAACACGTTTTACAAATAAATAATTGTTTAATATAAATTAATTATAATCTAAAAATGAATTATTATTTTTTTTTTTTAATTCTTCACACCATATTGCCCTATGAACGCACAAACGACTCCTACATAATTGACACAATTTACCATATTTAACAATTAATTAATTATAATAAACAAACAATTTAATAATTATTTAATAATAAATACATTACAACAAACAACACTTTAAAATATAAAATAATTACTAACAAATAAAAATGAGTAATTGTTTTATTCAAAATAAATTACTTTCCACCCTATTCCCCCATTCACCCACAACTCTCACCTAAAAAAAACCCCACAATTTACATAATTAATTAATTAAATGTAATAACCAATTAATATTTAATTAAAACAAATGTAATTATAAATACTAATAAATTGAAATTATTGATTACTTTATTTTAATTAAATTACTTTCCACCCTATTCCCCTATAAACCCACAACCCGCTCTTAAAAAATAACACAATTTACATAAGTATCAATTAATTAATCAATTAAATTTGATCACCAATTAATGATTAATTAATAAAAAAGTTATTATAAATACAAATAAATTAAAATTATTTACTTTATTATAATTAAATTACTTCCCACCCTATATTTCTATAGAACCCACAACCCGGCCTAAAAAAAATAAACACAATTTACATAATTACAATGAATTAATTAATTAAATTTGATAACCAATTAATTAGTTAATTAATAAAAAATGTATTATAACTACTAATTAATCAAAATGATTAATTACTTTATTATAATTAAATTACTTCCCACCCTATTGCCCAATAAACCCACAGCCCGCTACAGATCTAATATACGCAAAATTTAATTGACATAAAATAATCACTTTTAAAAATGTCACACATACATTAAAAAACCAGCTATATTTATACAAAAACATTAGATCACATACTTTTTACATACATATTAAAATACAGAACACTAATATAAATATCAATATTATTAACAACAATAACAAACGTTATTACTGACTTTGATATTACAGTAAACAATATTTCTTACCTTCAAGTCGATATTCAATTAGGATGCGCACGTCATACTGGCGGGCGCATCCAGGGCATTTAACATTGAGGACGGTGCTGCTGGCTGCAGCACCGTACGCGATGTTAAAATGTGATGCTGTGCATTTCCCTGCACTACGTGGCAGGCACCACACGGTGCCTGCCACGCAGTGCAGAGAAATGCAGGGGGGTACCATGGGTACCCCTTAGTACGCCCCTGCATTTCCCTGCACTATGTGGCAGGCACCACGCGGTGCCTGCCATGCAGTGCAGGGAAATGCAATTGGGGTATCATGGGTACCCCCTAGTTCAGCAACACCTCCCCCCAAAACAAGAGGGGTCCGCAACAGGCCCCCAATCCCAATGCACACTAGCATCGCCACCATGGAAAGATTGTTTACTGACAACATCCTAATTTGGTGGACGGTGCGGTGCCTGCTAGGCACCGCCACCATTTTGGGCACTCTGCACCATCCACCAGGCAATTGGTATGATTGCCTTTGGCAGTGAAGTGGCGGATAGACTTTGCATCTGCCGCGGTACCCACCCCCATCCTAATTGGGCGGTGGGTAATTTGCCGTTTGATGATGGAAAGGACGGCCGGGCCGGCAGTGGCAGGCCTTCCGCCATCCTAATCAGCCCCATGTTTCAATGTAAGGAAACACACATAGCACTAATGCTGAACGTGAGGGTTAGTACGTACAGAGGAGTATACTTATTGAAATTGTGAAAGATCTCAATGTGTGAGTAAAACCTGGATATCACAGTGATAGTACACAAACCTTTTGTCCCAAGAAGCACATATTTGACTATTGACATCCACTAAGTACAAAATCTGCCCTTGCTTTATCTAGCCACATGCTTTGTTATCATTTGTACATCAACTACATAGGGGCCGATTCCGATTCTGGCCGCAAAACGGACCGACCAACACGGACCCGGACCGAATACTGACCGACACGGACCAGCGCCGTACGACCCGTGCAGTACGATGCAACGCGAGTGAATTACAATCGACACGTATGGAATACAAGCAGTACGACTGAGCCGTAGGGAAAATAGTGATCCGGCCGGAAAACCGACGCGATTTTCACCGACCGACACGAACCCGGAATGAACCTGACCGACCCGTACACACAATGTTCGATCCGCGCAGTACGATGCAATGCGTGTAAAACCAGACCGACTCGCACGGTGAGCAAGCCGCACGACCGACACACACAGACAACCGGGCACACAAGCAATAGAGACCATCGCGACCGACGTATATCAAACAAGAAGATAGGCAGCGTGAACAAGGCGGAGAAGCCCGCACGAGACAACAGCAGCGTCCGTTTCCGTCACATGAACGTCTCCTTCATGCCTACAAAACCCAAAGGAAAAAAGACAAAAAAAGGACCAAACAGGCAATGACAAAGCCAATAAATAGCAAATAAAAAAAATGGAACAAAGACACACCCACAACTCCAACTCTATAAAGGACTACAATCACTACCATCATCCCTTGCGAACAAGATACACAGCCAGCAGCAAACACCATTACACAGCAACCACAGACACACTCACAACTCACACATCACACAACCCACACACCATCAGCACCTCATCCTAAAGCACACACACATACACCCAGCAAAACCAACACCAACCACCCTCACCTGCACCCTCACACACACATCCCTCACCACCACCATCCATCACCATGCCCCCAAAGAAGAATCCAAAGTTCACCGATAGTGAGTTAGAAGTGCTGGTAGACGAGATCATCAGAGTAGAGCCACATTTGCTTGGTACATTGGTCCAAAGGACCCCCATGTCACAGAAAACCAAGATGTGGGCGAGGATTGTGGACAAGGTGAACGCTCAAGCACCAGCAAGGTGCACATAGGACGATATCCAGAACAGGTGGTATGACGTGCGCAGGAGGGTCAAGAAACTCATCGAAAAAGATCACGCCCTGAGTCAGTGCACCGGCGGTGGCCCTCCTGCCAAACCAGTCTACTTCAGGACCTGGGAGGAGAAGGTGAGGGACATCCTACCACCAGAGAGCGTCCATGGCCTAAAAAACATACCAGAGCCTGGTGAGTACACAAACAACATACCCAAGATTGTGTGGCAAGGGGACAGTGAAACCATGCACTGCAAGCAAAGCTACAGTAACCAATAGATAATCATACCAAGATGTGTATGCCAGTCAGACAAACACAATACCTGCCATCTCATAGTGACTTGGAACTGTGTCATGACATGCACCAACCTACAAACAAATAGAGCAAGCCAGTGGCACAAAGCTAAATAGACACTGCCAGACAGTTTGCCACCACAAACACACTACCTCACAGAGCAGCTGACTGACAGGAAGGAATTGTGGGGATGCAGGTGAAGTGAGTGTATCCAAAATCATGATGGGGCCTGTAGTTACAGATAATGCTCCCCCTCCTGATTGGCCCATCAAGACCTCTCTGAAACATGCCCACATCACAGGGAGTGGAAAATGACTGACACAATGGCTGACACTGGCTCCTGCTGTGGGGAGCACAAGAATCTGCTAGGGGTTCTGTGCAAATCAGAAGCAGGACACCACTGACTGACATCCTGAAAGACAACTTGCACGCCCTACAATGGAAGCACGTTTACTGATGGGTATGGAGGACTGACAGCCCTGACCATACTTACCAGCATGTGAAGACACTCCCCCTCAACACAAGCTCCACACAACTCACCGACACACACCTCTATGAAATATCAGCAAAAGATACCGCGTACTGGGTGCTGCTGTGTGAAGCAAAGGGGCTCTCTTTGGACTTGTAGCCAAACAAACACCAGGATTTCACAGTCAGCCATCTTGCCATTGCTGTCACACCCCCTCACAGGGAAGCAGAGTCAAGAGGGAGGAAGTATGGGCATGCTGGGAAGGGGGGTGTAGCCAAGAGTATAATGGGAGTCGCAGTCACAGACAATCTACACCCACCCACATGGCCCAGCAAGCTCACTCTGAACCATACTCGCCTCACAGGGAGTGGGAAGGGATTGACAAGATGTCTGACAGTGGGCTCTGTTGTGGGGAGCACAAGGGCATGCTGGGAAATGGCCAACAACATTATCAAACTCTGTGCGTGACAAGCTGGGAAAAAGCAGTGTACAAGCAGGCATCTGTTATAAAAGTAGAAAATGTCATGTTTGTGAACCATTGATGCATGTAGAAACATAACTCACATCGTGTGTTTCTTCCAAGCACAGGTGGTGCTGGGCACCCAGCACCAAATGATGAGGATTCCTAGTCCCAGACTCTGGCAGACACTGAGCTCTCTGGTCTGACTCTCTCTGTGTCCTCTTCGGATGACGATGACCAACCTGGCCCCTCTGGTGTGAGCCATCATGCAGCACCAACAGCATCAACATCTGCACCCCCTGTACCCACGCCTTCAGCATCTGGACACCGACAGGGCACCCTCGCCAACACTGACAGACCAAGGCCAATGAACACCCACAGCACAGGGACACAGGACCCCCCGGAAGCTACAGCAAACACCACCAGCAACACCACACAAGGGGTCCCAGTGTCACCTGTGCGGCCTGCTGCTGGTCCTGCCCGTGTGGATAGGGGTGCTGGGAGGGGTGGGTGGCAGAGGGCATGCCTTGCAGGGGGGTCTGGACTGCATGATGACCCCCACCTGGCACGCATCATAGATGTGTACCAGGATTGTACCGGAGGATTTGGCCAGGTAGTGGGGATCCTTAAGGACATGCAACACGAGCAGGTCGCCCACCATGCCCGCATGGAGGCCAAGTGGGATGCCCTTACTGCAGTGCATCGGGACATACTCCAATACCTCCGCCAGATCAACACCAACCTGTCCACACCTCCCTGTGTGGCCACAACATCTGACGCAAAACCATCTGCCAGCGCCACAGGGAGGGAGGAGGACTCTAGTGGAGAGTCCCCTGCACCGCAGAGGCCTGCACCTGAGGATCCCCCCCCGGAAGAAGAGGGGTCGTCCGAAGAAGGACATGCGAGAGGCAGATGTCCCAGGACATCCCCCAGGGCCTCTAAACCTGTTCTGGACAATGTTCTTTGTGCGCATCCCGTTCACCTTGTCCAATTGCACACAACTCGCCCACATGACATGGAGGATTCATGTTGGGCCAATGTAGCAGATGACTGTGGACTTTACTCTGGACATTTCATCTACCAGCACCTCCAACTCTAATGTGAACTTTGGATTCCCAAACCAACGTACAGCACCCACCATCCTGTGCACTTCCCTCACACATGTTTGAAAATAAACTCACCAGTACACCATACTTGCCTCTGTTGGGATTCCAATTTGTCATGTCCAGGGAGATGTCGATCTGCTACACAACACAGTGCATGCCAAATACTGCAACTATGTGGCCAACGTAAGGTGAGTCATGGTGGTGTGACACATATGAGGGAGACACACCACTATGGCACCACAACACATACTCACCATGGCCATGTTACTCATCCCACACAATGATGTTGACCTGAAACACATTGGCATGCACAGACACAACACCAACCCCATTCAGTGGTAACAAGTCCACAGGTGAGGTAAGCAGATGTCAATCAGATGTGGGAAGACAGACAACGCACATAAAGCGTAGCACAGGTTCATTACACATCAGCAACACGTTTATTCCACAATAGATGCACGGTAATTCTACGTAACAGTGGACACACACTCACAAAGTGTTGGAGAATTGAAGTCCAGGTATGTGTGGTACATCCGTTGATGGGAATTGACAACTTCCACACTGGTGTTGGCTTCTGGGTGTTGAGGGTCAGTGTTGACCAAAAAACAGGCAAAGTACCCTGGGAAGGACAGACACAAGACACAGTCAAAAGCACAGCAGAACAGGAGAGAAATACAATACACAGGCACAAAACATGTCGCAAGAAACCTACACAAAAACAAGTTAGCAGTACTACCCTATTGTGGAGTACACACCACCTGAATGGACACATCACTGCATGCATCCAGTCAAGTGGCACACAGACACACTCATACAGCAACTGAGCTGCCACAACATATTCCAGGCTACCTCCATACATTCACATAACAACCCATGAAACTCACATTCAGGTGAAGAAGTTGTTCATGAGCTGTGAGCGGATGTCACCCTCATCCTCATCATCACTGGCATCTTGGCCCAGGCCGGGATCCTCCACAGGTGCCGGAGGTTGGTCATCATCATCGTCATCCTGGATGAGAGGCACCTCCTTCCGCAGCGCCATGTTGTGTAGCATGCAGCATACAAGGATTATTTTGCACACCTTTGCAGGCTCAAATGGGAGGGCCCCTCCGGTCTTGTCTAGGCAGCGAAAGCGGCTTTTCAGGAGGCCAAATGACCGCTCAATCACCCTCCTGCTCCGACCATGTGCCTCATTTTAGCGCAGCTCGGCTGGTGTCTCAGGGTTCCTGAGGGGTGTCAGCAACCATGGCATGTTGGGGTATCCGGAGTCACCTACACACACAAAAATGAATAAGTAGCTGAGTTTTGTAGGAGTGTGGAATACAGCATTGACAAACATACACAATGAGAAACAGTCAGTACACACCGACGAGCCAGGCATGCTGAGCTGGCATCTGTGACATCAGCGTTGCAATGCGACTACTCCTCATAATGTAGGCATCGTGCGCAGACCCAGGGAACCGTGCACACACATGTGTGATAGACATGTCAGCAAGACATACCACCAGAGCATTGATGGAGTGGTAGTGCTTCCTGTTCTGGTGTGCCTGCTCATGTGCCTGTGGTGGTATAAGGGCCACATGTGTCCCATCAATACATCCGATGACGTTTGGCATCCTCCCCAGTGTATAAAAGGCATCCTTTATTTCAGGGAGTTCAGCTGGGCTAGGGAACTTGATGTACAGGTCTAGGAAATGCAACATCCCCTCCAAGACATCGCGTAGCACCTGACTAAACATCGTTTGCGACATACCACCAGCAGTAGCCACAGTGTACTGGAAGGTACCAGTAGCAAAGAAGTGCAGGGCTGCCATCACCTTCACCTCTGGGGTCAGTGCTGTAGGGTATGTCCGGCCAGGTAGCAGATGTGGCGCCAACGCTCCGCCAACTCCTCAAACAGTGGCCTGGTGAAGCGGTACCGTCTGATGCAGTCGCGTTCCTGCATGGTTGCAAGGTCTGGGAACGGCCGATGGACAGCTGGTGCCCTGCAGTAGAGAGATGCACAAAGGAAGATTCATCCACCCATGTGGCCATGACCAGGCTCCATATCACATGATAGACCATGACATTACACAATGTACTGAGGTGTGTGCTGTTGTGCATGGACACATATGTCACCTACATGACCACCACCTCACATCTCAATTCCACATGTCCACATGAGTTCCATGTAGTGCAGTGGCCAATCATCTGGCTGTGTCACCCAACCTATGTACTGCTGCAACGTTCCAAACACACACCACAGTGACAAGTGAGGCCTGATGTCTCCCAGGCATCACAGATCTTTGCCATGCAGAAACCCAGGGTCCCTGTATTGCCACATCGACACTGGCATGGACATAGCGTATCACGTACACACCACAAGGCAAGCTTAAGTCCCATAAGTAGTGGCCACTGTTGTTCCTGCCGGCCCTACATGTACGTCTCTTAGATACACACACACCATCAAGGTTGATGCATATACCACATGGATGTGGAGACTGTCACCCATTGGGCACATTTGATCAGACACAACATGCACACAGACTGTGGGTGCACATCAGTATTGTGGCTACAGGTCTCACTGTGATGTACATGCCATCACCCCCAGGACTCAGTGTGTATGTGACATGTCCTAAAAAATCCAACCTGAAACTGTGTCCATGACTCATGCCCATTACTGTACAATTGCACATTACAGTGGTAATGTGCACAACACACAAGGGATTCTGCCCCATGTACACGTGGACAGCCTGGGAGTGGCTGCACAAAAGTGCCACCCAGCAAACCATATGTGCCCCCCCAACCACCCAGGAAATGCAGCCTTACATGCCATGGGACACTGTGTGGCCAATGCTGTAGTGTGGTAGGTGAGCACAGGTGTCCCTAGCCAGTAAATGTGTGTTGCATCCGTAGAATAGTCACACCAATGAGGTCCGACGCGGGTGACAATGCGTACGCATAGCACGGTTCATGACCGAGCCGTGCGTACACTTTGTCATTGAATGCAATGAGGTCCGACGCGGGTGACAATGCGTACGCATTGCACGGTTCATGACTGAGCCGTGCGTACGCTTTGTCATTGAATGCAATGAGGTCCGATGCGAATGACTATCATACATACGCGTCGGGCAGGCATGGTCCGAGACAGGCGTACGCCTTGGCCATTGAATCGTATGGAGACGGGTGCATGTGCATTTTCAAACTACGTGCTGTAGAGTCAGTTGAACGAGCCGGGCGCACCTATTGGCTCCGGACTGTCATGGAGATGGATGCGGATTCAAAACTTGTACGAGTTGTGCACTGGAAATTCAGTTGGATGCCTACAACAATGTTGCAATTTCAAGTGTTTCATGAAGGTGAAGATTTGAACGATGCGGAAGGCGTGTACGAGTCATACATTTAAATTAATTGGCCAGATTCATAGAATGCAACCGTGTTGGACCTATCACTTGGGACACATGGCACAGATTCTGCCTGTGCAGCACAGATATAAGGCTGGCTGGCCCCCAGGGAGCTCACTTGCCTGCACTACATGCTACTGGACCACATTTCTGCTACCACTGCTGCTGTCTCTGCATCCTCTGGCTCCTGCTATGGCTTATACTCTGGAGAGGGCCCCAGCCTTCACTGAGGAGGAGAATCAGGTCCTGCTGGACAAACTCTTTCCACAGTACAACAAGCTCTATGGGAAACCAGGGGAGCAGGTGAGTGCGCAGTCCAGTGCCTTCCTAATTATACATGTTGTCTGACTAGCAGTACTAGCAGTGTGTACACCAGTGGCAAGCATTCTCACTGACTACTTTCATCCCCCAAAGTGTGTAGGTACATGTAATGAACAGGTGTCCTGCTGCTAAAGTGCATTAGTGCAAGCTTAAACTATCCAGGCATTGTTGACATGTCAGACATGCAGGTGATTTGTCCTTCCCCATTGTTGGACTTGGCCCTTCTGGCAGGTTCACCCCTGAACTTTTTGCTTTTATTGGTGACTTGGTGTAGTGATTTTTGGTTTCTGCGCACTTTCCCTGTGTCCCAGGGTAAAGTGCGTGCGCACTCTGAGTGCATGTGATGAGGTTGGCCTGCCCTCCCATAGGAATGCATGGGGGTATGTATGTGTCCCTGGTAGTTCCTGATGCGTGGGGTGTGCAGGCTCGAGTTTGGTATGTGCGGACTCGTGTGATTGAATGCTGCGCGATGATGTGTGCGGCGTGCATGTACCTAGTGTGGAAGTGCCGCTTCTAGAAGTGGGCACTTCGGTGTGCAGTGTGAAATGTGTGCCTGGTCTGGCGATTGGCTGGTTGAGGTCATGTGACGGGTTAGGGAATCCCCAGAGTCAGGATGAGTCACCCAGTGGTGAATGGGGAGATCAGCAGCTAGATGGGTGGGAGGAGTACACCTGGACCTGAATAGGGCAGGGCTTTCCCCACACAATGCTGGCTCTGCCCCCTGTGGAGCGACTGACGACCCTAGCCCTGCCAGTGAATAGAGTGAGGGGCTGAGCACATCAAGGGTCCTCTCCAACCAGCTGCGACTGGTTTTCCCCCTCACCCTAAACCAAGAACAAACGGGTTTTACTGTATAAAAATGGGGCTGTGTCCCCACAGAAGCTGTTCTCTTGCTGATCCAACTTGAGGGGGGCCTGCTGCTGCTGGGCGCCAGGAGAGGCCGCCACTGGGGACTGCCTCCCTGCTGGAGGGCCCTGTGAGCTGGCCCCTGGGCCCAGTCTGTGCCCCCCTGCTTTTGAAGACTTTTTGGTTGCTGGACTTTTACTGGCAGCGCCTGGGAGCGCTTTTATCATTGATAGCGCGAGGAGCGCTTTATTTGTGGCCGGCAGCACGAAGCTGCATCCTAGGGATTCCCCCGCTTTGCGATCCTCGCGGGTGCCTACCCAGCTTATTTTAAATTTCTCCATAGCGGGAGCCCACCCCGCATTAGTGTGCCCGATAGCAGGTGCCTACCCCACTTGCTGCTGCAGATTTTAACCCTAAGACGAAGGCGGGAGCCCACCCCGCGCTTCGGTGAAAGCCAGAGGAAAAATCACCGCTGCAGCCCGGACCGGAAGTCAGGCACCCCCTGGGGGTGGGCCGTGCGACGGAAGCTGTGCAGAAAGCAGGAAGCAGGCGGGAGCCTACCCCGCGCTCCTGCGTAGGCCTCGGGTGAGGTGAGGTGTGCTGCAGCAGGGGACTCTCCTCCGTACGGAGAGTCCCGCAGGTGCCAGTGAAGCAGAGGGGGGCTCGAGGCACATTGCCGGTGCCTGCCCCCGCCGCAAGGGAAGAGGCCCCGTGTGCAGCCCGGCAGCCGTTTCCCCCGCGAGAAGTCGAGGAGGAGCATCGTGCACGACAAAGAGCCCGGTGAGTGCGGGAGGGTGCACGGGACAGCCTGAGTGTAACTGAGTGCTGGTGCGCTCCAACGGGGCTCACACTCTGACGAGCCTGCCACGCGCCCCCCCCCAGTTGTTTCGGAGCCAGCAAGGCTCAGGGGGCCTTCGTTTATCCTGCTGAGTCCCCCGAGCGGGACTCCAACGTCCAAGGGGGCATTGTTTCAAGAGTCCAGAGGGACTCCATCGTGGGGGCATATTATTTTAGAGCGCTCGTGCGGCTCCAACACCCCGCATTGTTTTCTTTGAGCGCTGGTGCGCTCCACGTTATTGGGGGCCATATTCGTTTGTTTAGAGCCCAGGGAGGCTCCAACAACTGCCCTACTTGTCCTAAGAAGGCACAGTGGTGCCCACGCTCATTTTTCCAGCTGCCCAGCACTTAGTGGGCAGCTGCACCGTTTAGGTTGTGCCCCTCCACGCTTGGGCTGCGCAGCCTGCGCAGCCTTGCCCTGACATTGAGACATAGGGCGTCCTAGCCCCGACAAGGCCAGTTGGCCTAGGGACTGCCACAGAGGGTGGCTAATGTGAGTTTTGCGCTATAGTTCCTTTCCTGCACCTCTGAATGTGTGTTTATGCATCATGTGCCTTGTTCTACACCGCTGAATGTTTTTATGCATCATGTGTTTTCCTTCCCTACACCTCTGAATGTGCTGCATCATGTGTAACGTGCTATTACCCCTACAGGTATTGTGATACTTAGGTGGTTGTTTGTTTTCTCCTAGTACAGGTGGTGCTAGTGAGGTCCTAGTTCCCAGTGTGACATTCTCCTAAGGTGGTTAGGGTTGCGTAGGTGGTACTTACCTGATACCAGTAGTTACTGGTTTTGTGCTATATATGTTATTTTGTGCTACAGTAATTTTATTCCTATGTTCTAAGTGTTATTTCTAAAAAGTGCTAATTCCTGACAGTGGTCCATGTGGCCCTGTCCCCTGTACATATAATCCCTTGTAAATTCTGCCCGTGCCTGTTGGCACATTGTAAAGTGTGTGTTCTTATCTAATGTGTTTTGGTATAATACAAAGGCTATTTTTATAGAATACCTTGTGTGGAGTTTCCTTTCTGGTGGGCCTTGGGTGTTGTTGCTGGGTGCGCGCGCAAACGCTTTACACATTGCCTCAGAGATAAGCCTGACTGCTCGTGCCAAGCTACCAAGGGGGTGAGCAGGGGTTATCTTTGGCGTGTAACTCCCCAGCCCCGACAAGAGTGGTGGTTTCTGCCTGACTTTGGCGCAAGCCTTAGTCAACCAGAAATCGCCATTGCTAACATTGGTGATCAGCGGTGGGATTTGGACTTGCGTTTGCACTGTACCGCAGCAGCAACTGGCTGCACTACAAAACTCTGCATTAGATAATCACATTTTGGGGATTATTGTTTTGGAGTTCCATTATTTCTTCTCCTAAATGTGTCCTTTGTGAATCATGTACTCCTGTGTTAGCTCAGACACCCAGGTTCCTTGTGTTAAACTCTTCTCGAGAACGTCCGCCAAAATGGAGCCTGCTTTTAATTTCTGTGGTCTGTTTAGATACAGTAGGTTGGAGTTGGTAAGGTTCTGTGAAGAGAGAGACATAGAGGTGGGTGAGTCAGATACCCAGTCCAAACTGAGGGACAACCTGATCCTATGGCAAAAGGATGAGTGGGAGCGAGAGCGCAGTGAGGAAGATAGGGCCCGGGCCGCACGCCGAGTGGGTGGTGGGTCTGAGGGGAGCCTTGAAGATTCAGAAGAGGAGGAAGATTACCTGACAGGGACGCCAGTAGAAAGTGAAGACCCCATAGATAGGAAGTCCCTTGCTGGGTCAAGTGTCAGGAGCAGCACCCCATCCCTTTCCCTGTCCCCAGAGGAGTGGGTAGATAGGAGGGAAGAAAGGGAGCATCAGCTGGCCATGGAGAAACTCAGGTTGGAGCATTCCCGGGGGATGGCGCAGCTGAATATAGAGGAGAAAAAGCTGGAGACCGAGAGGGTCTTAGCGCAGGAGAGGATAGAGGAGGCTGAGAGGGCCTTCACCAGGGAGAAATCAGCGCTGGAGAGTAGACTATCCCCTGCGCGCAGTCTTAGTTTTCTGGGCTCCCCAGGGAGGGTTGAGTCCAGTGGTGGCAGCGATATAGAGCCCAGTGCAGGACGTCCCATTCCCAGTTCCCCGAGTATGGTACCAGTTTCCCAAGAGGAGGAGTACCGGTTGAAATTCAGGGGCAGTAGGAAGCTGTCTCACCAGGCTTGGGACGAGTTTTTGGGTGAATGTGAGGATGCACTGGACGATTGGGCGAGTCTTATCCCGGAACGCAGTTATTCTGCCATGTATGGTCTGGTTGTCAAAGAGCAGATGCTCAGTAGTTGTTCTCCAGGGTTGCGCCAACACCTGTTGGGGTGTGGATTGTCTGCGCCCCTTGAGCTTGCAGAAGAAGCAGAGCGCTGGGAAAGCGCTAAAGGTTCTCTGGAGTCATTAGGGAGTAAATCCAAAAGTAGTGGTTGAGGTATCTTCCAGCCTAGCGTGGTGGAAGAGGCTCAGAGTAGCCCAGCTAGGTCCCAGAGTAGTGAGAGGGGTGTAGGGGCTCACGTCCTATCTCAGTGGAGTAGGAGTGAGTGGGTGACTTCGAGTCCCCAGAGGCCCGAAACCCAGTCTCAGAACCTGGGTGGTTTCTTCAGGGAACACCAGGTTGGGGGCCTAGGCTGTCCTGTGAGTCCATTTGAGGAGGATCACCTAGTGTATGGAGGACCTGGAGCGTCTGTAAATAGAGCTCCAGTGGTTCTGATGTCTGGCAGTACCGCTCCAGTAGGGAGGGTACAGAAGTCCAGCGAGAGGAATGGCATGGGGCTGTGTTCCCTGGTGGAGGAACCAGTGGGTCAGGGACCAGCCGGGAGGGCTGAGTCTCCTGGAGGTGACCATGGTGACCACACGTCTGTCCTGGGGGATCTTCGCGCACTGTCAGGTGGACAGGGGACGGGAGATCTGTGCCAGGCAGACTGTCACGTAACATATGAGGAATATGTTACTCTCGGGGGGATGGTGTGTAAGTCCCCAGAAGTCCTGGAGTGCCAGACAATTATTCCACCAGAGGTTCTAGACCAGAGGTTGGGAGGCCAGGTTCAGGATCAGCCTGACCTGAAGGGTAGGACTACTGTAACAAGTGTCCTGACCGGTTCTTCTTCCCGAGGTACCGCCCCAGTTGGTAGGGAGCAGGACTCTGGAAGGGGGTGCAGAGGGTGGGAGAGCCCACCTCTGACCCCGGTGCGACCTGAGGGGTTAAACCCTAGGTTGGGAGACCAGTTCTCAGGGAGGGGTCCTGAGCTGGTAGGTGAGTTGCGTTACGGGGTCGCCTCTCAGAGGAAGAGAGGGCGGAACCCTAGAAGAAGAGGTAGGGGGAGGAGAGCCTCTCCCGTGACTTTTGGTCAGCTTGAGGGTACAGACCCTAGGCTGGAGGATCAGTGGCAGTTTAGAACTGCCCTGATGAGGGGTAGAGTGGAGAATGGCTGCTATGTGCCAGGGGTTACTACCCCTCACTCTGTGGTTAGGCAAGGACCAGTGGCGCCTAGATGGTCTAGGACCTGGTCCTGGCCACGGACAGCTGAGGAGTACCAGGGGGGTAGTCCAGTTGGTCCGCCAAGTTTTTTCAGAGGAAACCATGTGAGTTCAGAGTGGCGTAAAACCGGAGAGTGTCCCTGCCGTTGCGGGAATGCGTCCGTGTTTTATCGCCCCAAGCAGGGAAGTCCATCATGGTGGTGATTGGTCTGCCCTGCGTTTTGGCTGGAAGGGGGTTGTGTTGGACTTGGCCCTTCTGGCAGGTTCACCCCTGAACTTTTTGCTTTTATTGGTGACTTGGTGTAGTGATTTTTGGTTTCTGTGCACTTTCCCTGTGTCCCAGGGTAAAGTGCGTGCGCACTCTGAGTGCATGTGGTGAGGTTGGCCTGCCCTCCCATAGGAATGCATGGGGGAATGTATGTGTCCCTGGTAGTTCCTGATGCGTGGGGTGTGCAGGCTCGAGTTTGGTATGTGCGGACTCGTGTGATTGAATGCTGCGCGATGATGTGTGCGGCGTGCATGTACCTAGTGTGGAAGTGCCACTTCTAGAAGTGGGCACTTTGGTGTGCAGTGTGAAATGTGTGCCTGGTCTGGCGATTGGCTGGTTGAGGTCATGTGACGGGTTAGGGAATCCCCAGAGTCAGGATGAGTCACCCAGTGGTGAATGGGGAGATCAGCAGCTAGATGGGTGGGAGGAGTACACCTGGACCTGAATAGGGCAGGGCTTTCCCCACACAATGCTGGCTCTGCCCCCTGTGGTGTGACTGACGACCCTAGCCCTGCCAGTGAATAGAGTGAGGGGCTGAGCACATCAAGGGTGCTCCCCAACCAGCTGCGACTGGTTTTCCCCCTCACCCTGAACCAAGAACAAAGGGGTTTTACTGTATAAAAATGGGGCTATGTCCCCACAGAAGCTGTTCTCTTGCTGATCCAACTTGAGGGGGGCCTGCTGCTGCTGGGCGCCAGGAGAGACCGCCACTGGGGACTGCCTCCCTGCTGGAGGGCCCTGTGAGCTGGCCCCTGGGCCCAGTCTGTGCCTCCCTGCTTTTGAAGACTTTTTGGTTGCTGGACTTTTACTGGCAGCGCCTGGGAGCGCTTTTATCATTGATAGCACGAGGAGCGCTTTATTTGTGGCCGGCAGCACAAAGCTGCATCCTAGGGATTCCCCCGCTTTGCGATCCTCGTGGGTGCCTATCCCGCTTATTTTAAATTTCTCCATAGCGGGAGCCCACCCCGCATTAGTGTGCCCGATAGCGGGTGCCTACCCCGCTTGCTGCTGCAGATTTTAACCCTAAGACGAAGGCGGGAGCCCACCCCACGCTTCGGTGAAAGCCGGAGGAAAAATCACCGCTGCAGCCCGGACCGGAAGTCAGGCACCCCCTGAGGGCGGGCCGTGCGACGGAAGCTGGGCAGAAAGCAGGAAGCAGGCGGGAGCCTACCCCGTGCTCCTGCGTAGGCCCCGGGTGAGGTGAGGTGTGCTGCAGCAGGGGACTCCCCTCCGTACGGAGAGTCCCGCAGGTGCCAGTGAAGCGGAGGGGGGCTCGAGGCACATTGCCGGTGCCTGCCCCCGCCGCAAGGGAAGAGGCCCCGTGTGCAGCCCGGCAGCCGTTTCCCCCGCGAGAAGTCGAGGAGGAGCATCGTGCACGACAAAGAGCCCGGTGAGTGCGGGAGGGTGCACGGGACAGCCTGTGTGTAACTGTGTGCTGGTGCGCTCCAACGGGGCTCACACTCTGACGAGCCTGCCACGCGCCCCCCCCCCCCCAGTTGTTTCGGAGCCAGCAAGGCTCAGGGGGCCTTCGTTTATCCTGCTGAGTCCCCCGAGCGGGACTCCAACGTCCAAGGGTGCATTGTTTCAAGAGTCCAGAGGGACTCCATCGTGGGGGCATATTATTTTAGAGCGCTCGTGGGGCTCCAACACCCCGCATTGTTTTCTTCGAGCGCTGGTGCGCTCCTCGTTATTGGGGGCCATATTCGTTTGTTTAGAGCCCAGGGAGGCTCCAACAACTGCCCTACTTGTCCTCAGAAGGCACAGTGGTGCCCACGCTCATTTCTCCAGCTGCCCAGCACTTAGTGGGCAGCTGCACCGTTTAGGTTGTGCCCCTCCACGCTTGGGCTGCGCAGCCTGCGCAGCCTTGCCCTGACATTGAGACACAGGGCGTCCTAGCCCCGACGAGGCCAGTTGGCCTAGGGACTGCCACAGAGGGTGGCCAATGTGAGTTTTGCGCTATAGTTCCTTTCCTCCACCTCTGAATGTGTGTTTATGCATCATGTGCCTTGTTCTACACCGCTGAATGTTTTTATGCATCATGTGTTTTCCTTCCCTACACCTCTGAATGTGCTGCATCATGTGTAACGTGCTATTACCCCTACAGGTATTGTGATACTTAGGTGGTTGTTTGTTTTCTCCTAGTACAGGTGGTGCTAGTGAGGTCCTAGTTCCCTGCGTGACATTCTCCTAAGGTGGTTAGGATTGCGTAGGTGGTACTTACCTGATACCAGTAGTTACTGGTTGTGTGCTATATATGTTATTTTGTGCTACAGTAATTTTATTCCTATGTTCTAAGTGTTATTTCTAAAAAGTGCTAATTCCTGACAGTGGTCCATGTGGCCCTGTCCCCTGTACATATAATCCCTTGTAAATTCTGCCCGTGCCTGTTGGCACATTGTAAAGTGTGTGTTCTTATCTAATGTGTTTTGGTATAATACAAAGGCTATTTTTATAGAATACCTTGTGTGGAGTTTCCTTTGTGGTGGGCCTTGGGTGTTGTTGCTGGGTGCGTGCGCAAACGCTTTACACATTGCCTCAGAGATAAGCCTGACTGCTCGTGCCAAGCTACCAAGGGGGTGAGCAGGGGTTATCTTTGGCGTGTAACTCCCCAGCCCTGACTAGAGTGGTGGTTTCTGCCTGACTTTGGCGCAAGCCTTAGCCAACCAGAAATCGCCATTGCTAACACCCATGGTTGCACTACCTGTGTGATTATGACATGTATATCCAAATGTGTGCAGCACAAATATGGGGCATGTGTGTTAATGGACTTTACACTTTGTCATCCTCACAGGTTGATGCCCACCAGAAGCAGGAGATATGGCTGACCATCGCCCGGGCTGTTCGTTCGGTTGGGGTCTACAAGCGCCGGATCCGCAACTGCCAGAACAGGTGGCAGGATCTTCGGGGTTGGACCCGGAGGATAGCTAGAGTCCAGCTGAAGCTGTCACCTCTGCGCAGGAGGGGCGGACACCGGACCCTGACCCCCCACATGCTCCGGATACTGGTGGTGGTCTTCCCAGACCTGGATAGGCAGCTGAAGGCCAGACAGCAGCAGCAGCAGGAAGAGGGTAAGTCCATGCATAATCTGTGTACTATGTCCTACATGCTAATTGCAGTCTTTTGGCCTGGTCACACTTCCACATTACGTAGGTCTTGTAGTCCAATACTCAGGTCCCTCAATTGTGTGGTGCACCCTCCTCATCTGTTCCACAGGAGTCGCCCCTACAGTCTGTTGCTTGTGTCACTAGGGCACTGTGTCCCTGCAGTCAGCTATGCGTCAGCTACCGGACAGCATCTGTTCCTGTGACTCTGTTGTGTGTTTCATGGGTGGGTCAATTGTTTACACAATGCCTGAGATCTGACATGTGATCAGTGTGTGCCCTTGAGATGTGTTCCAATTGCTGGTCTGACTCACCACATGTGGCTGGGGTATTCCAAACAAACCCATGAGGCAGGGGACTCCAATATTGGGGCCTCAGGAGTATGTATATCAAGTATGTCACACTTGCTTAGCCACCTGACTACTGTCCAGGGCAAAACACTGTTTCATGTAGACCTGGCCAGTCATGCCTCCTCAAGGGCATTTAGAAACACTCTGTAATCCCACTCCTGTGTATCAAATTACAGGTTGTGCTTAGTGACATGTGCCCTCAGGTGTCTGCCTCTGTGTCATTAGGGTGTGGCTTGTTGTTACGTACAACTGGGGTGTCCATGATTCAGAGGGTCAGCATGACATCTGGGATGTAACTGTGAGAGACAAGACCTGTGTGACATATAGGTGTGTGATCATCTGACAGTGCACAATGGTGTATGCAACTGTGTCCTTCAGGCAGCTGGGTTACATGCATGTCAGACTGTGATGTGTTAATTTACAGGGAGTTGTGTTTGCAGAGACTCATATGTCTGATTTGCATGATGTGGGGTCTTCTGGGTCCTGTTTATGTTGTTTGCAGGGGATGGGCAAGTGCGCCGGTCATCTGCAGAGTTAGCTTTACCCCTGAGCTAGGATTGTGAGTCAGTGCATATTGTTGTTGTCTGGATGCCCTGCCCCTGTGACAGGAGACAGTGTTGACTGACTTTCAGGGCATCCCAGTGCCATGGCATTTAACTTGCTATGTGTGATCCTGCATTGTGTTCAAGTGTGCACCATGCACCCCATTGTGTCATTGCCCATCAGGACATGAGAATATCATAGTGTGTGCTGCTGGCATGCATCACAAGCATGTGAAATGAGTCTCTGCCCATCCCTTCATCCGGACACCTGTACTGAGTCAGTAGAAAGAGATGTGCTGTGAGTATAGTGACATACTCCTACATTTTCACTTGCATGTCCAAATGAGGTGTGGGTGGTGCATATCGGCGCATTGGGGTGTTAACATACAACATGCAACCGACATATGTGTGAAAGTCAAGGAGGGATATGTGTGCCATGGTTGATGTTGAGAATCACAATTTGCTTATTCTAAACAGTGTTGGCACTTTGAGCTGTGTTCAGCTGATGATGCCAGGGCTTGCCCGGTGATGTGATGTACTCACTGTGGTGTGTGCAGTCGGTGCAGGTGACTGATGTTGTTCTCTTACTTCCTATTCCTATCCAGATACATCCACGGCCACAGGAGGGGACAGCTCCACGGACCAGGAGAAGCCACATAGCCTGACAGGGACAGAAGGAGAGGAGACCCAGTGGCACGGAGGGCGAGGGGAGCCACAGAGAGGAGTCGTCAGCACCATCCCCCCAGCTGAGGGCCACAGCAGCTCTAAGGATGACTCCCTAGTGGAGGCGGGTGTCAGCAGCCACCAAACCCCGGCTAGTGAGGCTGTCCCCGCCACCACCACCACCCTCCCATCAGCTCCTATCCAAGAGGTCCCTGTAGGCTCCCGTTTTTGTGAGCATGTCTCCTTTGTGCCAGGCACCGCACCCCCTTCCCCTGTGTCCCCTGCTGCCCTGAGTGAGGAGTCTGTGGACTTACTTAGACAGATCCATGTAGGGCAGACATCGATGCTGAAGGTCCTCCATGCACACACAAGTCTGTTGACACAACTGGTGTCGTTCATGGAGGGCATTTCCTCGGGCATGTCTGCCCTACAGAGGACCAATCCGTCCATGGCCTCCTCCCTGACGGCAGCAGTGTCCCTCCTCCAACAGTCCTGCACCCCTCCTACCCCTGCACCACCCACGATTCCCAGCAGCCTACCTGTCCCAAGCACACAAACACCCAAACCAAGGTCTAGACGTGCACACAAGCAAGCGCAGGGGACTGATACCACACTCACAGGGGCTGGTTTGCAGACACACACACACAGTCATCCACACCCACTCCGCAGTCCTCCGAGACCTCTCCCTCCCAGCCCCCTTCCCTTGCATCACCTGCAACCCCCATCTCCCCAGAAGCTCTTCCTCTGTGACCTTGGCTTCTTCCCCACCGACCCAGCAGATCCTGATTACAAGGGGAAGAGGAAGTCCCCACACACAGAGGGGAGTGCCCCTCACACCTGGACACCCTCCCCCAGGCACAGTCAGACTGAGACCCCCACCCGCAAGTACCCCTGGAGCCGGAAGAGCAAGACCCCCCCACCACCACGCAGCTCCAAGGCAAAGTCTCCGTCCTCCATCCCCCAGGCCACCACTCCAGAGGATCCCCCCAAAACTCCCTGCCCCGGGTTACCCCACCCACAGATACACCATCCCCAAAATGCTAAGGCCATCCCCCCTACCACTTGCTCCCCCACAACTGGTCAGATGTTTGGTGCCACTGATGTGGGGACCGTGTCCCCCCCTGTCCTGCCAACCTCACCTGCCCCCCATTCCGCTCCCATGGATGTAGGCACTGCAGTGGAGTCCACGACCACCCCATCTGACTTGGGCACTGCAGTGGGGACCCAATCCACTCCATCTGACCTGCCCACTGGGGTTGTGCCGGCACCCACCCCATCTGACTTGTGCCCCCCAGTTGTGACAGCACCCAACACTTCAGTCAGCTCCACTGCAGTTGCAAGTGTCTTGCCTGCATCCACCACCTCTTCACTGCCTCCTTCTGCTGCGCCCTGATCCTGTCCCTGCGGTGCCTGGCCTGCCCCCATGTATGCTCCTCCGAGGGGATGACCCCAGTCCGTAGCAGTGCAGGCAAGCAAGGTGTGACAGTTGTCACTCTAGTTCACTCCTTGGCATTTGGACATGGACTGGCGATTGGCCTTTTGTTTGAACGGACGTTTAACTTCTAATATGCTGAATAAAGCTTTTTTCTTTATCCCTGTGAACTTGATTTAGCTGTACATTATGTTGATGATGTTTAACATGCCCTTGCACCTGTAATGCTTGGTTTCCAATGTTGAATACCGATGTGTTGCTGTGAGGTACTCCAAGTGGTCCATGAGATATGTATCCATGTCATCCTTTGCAGCTACCTGGGTGTGTCACGATCAACTATTTGTGGACATCTCTGTGAACATTTCATTTGCATGGTCACATCTCTGACTTGCACCCATGCACATATGATGTGCTTCCCATTGTCCAATTTGTCACTTCCACAGACTTTGTGCGCATCACCACTGGACCTACAGGTGTGGGCATCATTGGTATAGGAGCAACTGGGTCCTCTGTGCAACTTGCTAGACATATGTTTTGAGTATGTGCAGATGACTTAGGGGAAACTCACGTACCCAGGCTATTGCAACCAGAGTCTTCATTGTGTGGTAACTGATGGCTGACTGACCAAGTGTTCTACAGGCATGAGTGAGACGTGCTGTGAATATGTTTGGCACAGCTGGGCTTCCAAAGGAGTTGGGTCCCCTCAAGTAAGTGTGTTGTCCCGTGACATAGCCTGGGCCCATGGTGTGTGTTGTATGAACATGTGTGTGTGTCCACATCCCTGTTCATACACAGGCAGTGTTCCCTTGATATGTTCCTGTTGTTGATGCTCGCTGAGTGGTACTGGGTTCATCCCACTACTTTTCCAAAGGGCTACCAAATGTGTGGGTGCATGACACACTACTGTTAATTGTTGTATCATCATTGGGATTTGTCAGTTCTGAGTGGTGATGATGGTGTCAGACACAGATGGGACACAGTCAGGGTTCCCCAAGGCACTTGTTTATTTGAAAAATCATGTAGTTGTCCCTTGGTGGTATCTTTCAGTGATTGAGACATTTGTATTTGTGTGTGACTGCTCCCACTTGTCGGGTTCATGGCTGCAATGTTGGCAGGTGTCAGCATGTGTGCCTTGTGGTTCTCCTTGGCTTCTGCATTGTCCTGGGACTGTGACAGGGATTCTGAAGGTTACGTGAGCTTTGAAGTCATGGCTATGTACCGCATACTGTGCAATATGTCTGTCATTCCCCAGGGTTGTAAACTGTCCTTGTGTGATGTGTCTGTGCACCTCAGTTCCTCCCAACATTCCTTTTTTTGTCATGGGTGCATGTGCAATGTCACCTGTCCATGTCGGCTTCACAGATGCACATTGTTGCAGTTCAGGGTGTGTGGTGTTGAGGGTGGACTGATGTAAATTTTTGCATGGATGGTCCGCTAGCTCCCGTATGTCCATGGATGAGGGGCCATGCTGAGTGATTTGTGTTTGTGTATGTGTGATGTACATTTGTGGAGCAGGACACATGTCTGAGTTTCCCAGTTTGTACATCATCTGCCTTTGTCATCACAGTGGAGGTGTCATGCATGCTTGTGTCACCCCAATGTCTGGTCCCTGGGGCTAGTGCTGTTGTATGGAAGCACACACTTAACTTCTGGACTACACAGTGAGGGGGTGTTCTTTTTACATTACCACAGTGCTATAGTGATGCTTGCCTTGTGTATGGCACACTCATTTGTTGGTCACACATGTGCTGTTAGTTACATTGTATGTTCGAAGTCATAATCACTGTTGTGAGCATTTGTCACAGACTACACACTGTTGTCATGATGTTAGGGGGGATGTATTTTGCTGACATACCTAATGTTGGAGTATGATGGATGTGTGGCGCATCACCCATCCTATGAGTGGGGGTGGCAGGGGTGATGGGCAACAGCTCCCCTATAGGTGGGGGTGGCAGTAGTGATGGGCAACAGCTCCCCTATGGGTGGGGGTGGCAGTAGTGATGGGCAACAGGTCCCCTATGAGTGGGGGTGGCAGTAGTGATGGGCAACAGGTCCCCTATGAGTAGGGGTGGTAGTGTGATGGGCAACAGGTCCCCTATGGGTGGGGGTGGCAGGGGTGATGGGCAACATACGCCCTATGGCTGGGGGTGGCAGTAGTGATGGGCAACAGGTCCCCTATGGGTGGGGGGTGGCAAGGGTGATGGGCAACATAAGCCCTATGGCTGGGGGTGGCAGGGGTGATGGGCAACATAAGCCCTATGAGTGGGGATGGCAGTAGTGATGGGCAACAGGTCCCCTATGAGTGGGGGTCGCAGTAGTGATGGGCAACAGGTCTCCTATGGGTGGGGGTGGCAGGGGTGATGGGAAACATAAGCCCTATGGCTGGGGGTGGCAGTAGTGATGGGCAACAGGTCCCCTATGGCTGGGGGCGGCAGGGCTGATGGGCAACATAAGCCCTATGGCTGGGGGTGCCAGTAGTGATGGGCAACATAAGCCCTATGAGTGGGGGTGGCAGTAGTGATGGGCAACAGGTCCCCTATGGGTGGGGGTGGCAGTAGTGATGGGCAACAGGTCCCCTATGGGTGGGGGTGGCAGTAGTGATGGGCAACAAGTCCCCTATGGGTGGGAGTGGCAGTAGTGATGGGCAACAGGTCCCCTATGAGTAGGGGTGGCAGTAGTGATGGGCAACAGGTGCCATATGAGTGGGGGTGGCAGTAGTGATGGGCAACAGGTCCCCTATGGGTGGGGGTGGCAGAGGTGATGGGCAACATAAGCCCTATGGCTGGGGGTGGCAGGGGTGATAACATAAGCCCTATGAGTGGGGGTGGCAGTAGTAATGGGCAGCAGGTCCCCTATGAGTGGGGGTGGCAGTAGTGATGGGCAACAGGTCCCCTATGGGTGGGGGTGGCAGGGGTGATGGGCATCATAAGCCCTATGGCTGGGGGTGGTAGGGGTGATGGGCATCATAAGCCCTATGAGTGGGGGTGGCAGTAGTAATGGGCAACATAAGCACTATGGGTGGGGGTGGCAGTAGTGATGGGCAACATAAGCCCTATGAGTGGGGGTGGCAGTAGTGATGGTCAACAGGTCCCCTATGAGTGGGGGTGGCAGTAGTGATGGGCAACAGGTCCCCTATGGGTGGGGGTGGCAGGGGTGATGGACAGCATAAGCCCTATGAGTGGGGGTGGCAGTAGTGATGGGCAACAGGTCCCCTATGAGTAGGGGTGGCAGTAGTGATGGGCAACAGGTCCCCTATTGGTGGGGGTGTTAGTGGTGCTGGCCATGCAACCCCTATGGTGGGCTGTTATTAGTGGCCAGGATGTGGATCCCCTGTGTGTGTGTGCCATTTTGCGGGCACGTGTCGTTTGTTTATGTGGTAGGTGTCTGACTTACCGCCTGCGCAGTCAGCGTCGGTTCCTGATCCGGTCATAGATGTAGAGTACTGGTATGACCTGCGCGATGGGATTCATGATGTGTTTGTGTGGTACACGCTGCTTGTTGCTCTGTCTCGTACCCACTGCAAGCTGGTCCGTCTCGTAGCCGTGGATTGAGTTGTGGCGCGAATCGTAGCTGCTATGCTTCTTTTCTGGATGTTATAATGTGCCATACGTGGCGACCTGTCCGGTGCATAGAAAGTACGCATCGTACTTGTCAGGCCGGAAACTGCTATAGATACTGCTTCCCTGTGACTCGGTTCAGCGTTAGGAGTTACGACTCGGACGGAGAATGGAGCTTGAATCACAGCCTACGTGTCGGTCATGTTTTTGGCAGTTATGCGCATCGTACTTCCTCTGCAGGACGGACCGGCTACGGGTACATGTCGGTCGCATGGTAAGGCTACGGACAGCTGTCGGAGAACTGTCCGACCCGGTATCGGAATCGACCCCATAATGTTTTGCCTTCTATTTCAGTGGACCAGGCTGGCCAACGACACACTGGATAGGACCATGGGCAGACCAGGACAGCCACGGTTCATTGGCGGACACATCTTCTTGATTCTAGTGAGGAAGAAGAGGAGGGACAGGACACATCATCAAGCAGGGGTAGTGCGCCCACCCACATGGGGCCTACCGCAACAGCAACAGCCCTGGGTGGAGGCTGATGACACAGAAGGGGGAGATGGAACAGGACACCTGCAGCCAGGGGAGAAGAAAGTGACTCTCCCCCTGACCAACAAGAATTGTACTTTGCTGAGGTATTCCCATAGCAGACCACATCAACAGATGGGCCTGTCACTGATCCTTCCCTGACTCTTGAGGTCATCATTCCAGCAGCGCCATCAGCTGTACTCTCTGTCACTTGTCCTCCTCAAAGTGCCTGCCCAGAAGAGCTGAGGGATAGCTCTGCCCTGACACCCCAAACCCGTCATGTCATACCCAAATGCCTCCATGCATCATCACTACTGTGACTGAATCCCAGGAAGTGATGGCGGCATCTGATGGGGAGCTGAATGTGTCCAGATCCATGATAAACTCTATAGGTTCTAAGAGGCACTGTCCAACATCAGGGCCACCCTCACTGCCGCCGTTACTTCCTTGGGTGCAACAATATTGTCTGCTTTTGCCCAGTACCCATTCCAGACCACTGTCCATGTTTCTCCCTGTTCTTCATCCTTCATTGTTTCCCCTGCTAACCAATGTATCCCTCATGTTTCCCTCTCCTGTGGGATGTCTGGTCCCACACCGGCCCGGCAGGAAGGGTCCACAGGAGGCAAGGATCTGAACTTTGGGGAGAAGGACAGTGAGGATGAGGATGACCAGTGACTGGGACAATGCTTGGACTGTGGACTTTTTGTTCCCCCCCTGCACATAGACTGGTTCATTTGACGCTTCCTGACATGTTTTATTTATTTTTCCCAACCCCCCCCAAGTCCCCTTGCCAAATCTGGATGACGACCATTGTTTGTTTTCCTTTTTTCCTTTCCAATGGACAGTTTTTTATTGATTCATTTCATGATTGGAATATAAATATGTATTTAATCACACCATCTCTGTCATGTGTTGTTCATAGCATAAACTGGATTAAAAGTATGGAAGTCAACATTGGGAGAGGTTTAGTTATCTTTTCAACACGAAACCTTGTCACACAGATGGTCCTGCTATTCTACATGTCTCACCCACAGACATTTATTGTCACATATATTGACAATGACGAGAGTAATAAGTTGACCATCAACAACCATGACACAACTCACTATTAACTTGTGAATGATATATGTTTATTCACATATACTGGTGGGATACATATTTCACAATGATCATGGGGGATCTCTCTTGCGACTTCATAATTGTGGTGAGGAGGATCTCTCTGAGTAAAAGCATTTACTGTGTTGGTGCCAGTTCATGGGTGGGTGTGGTGTATCTGTAATGCTAGTGGGTGTGCTGGGGGTAAGGGTGCCTGTGCAGCTGGGGGAGGTGCCTATACAGAGGATGAGTGTGCCTGGAAATGTGGGGAAGGTGCCTGTACAGAGGGTGAGGGTGGCTGGACAGGAGGTGGGTTTGCCTGTACTGGTGGGGCAGGTGCCTATACAAGGTGTGAGGGTGCCTGGAAAGGGGGTGAGTGTGCCCAGGTGATGAGGCAGGTTCCTGTACAGGGGTGAGAGTGCCTGGACAAGTGGGGGTGGTGCCTGTTTAGTTGGTGGAGGTTCCTGAACAGAGGGCGAGGGTAGTTGTACAGGTGGGGGATATGACTGGGTAGGGGTATGTGACTGTGCTATGGGGACACTGCATGGGGTGGTGGTTGTTTATGTAGACAGTGTGCCTGTGCAGTTTTTGGTACAGGTGGGTGAGTGGGGCATGGTGTAGGTAGGTGTGTTTGGTCTTCTCCATGTGTTGAGCTTGGAGGAGGTTTGGGACATTTTCAACATGCCCTCCACCATGTTAATGGCCAAGGCATGGTGTCTTGCACTCTTTTTCCTATAAATGGCTAAGATATTGTTCTGGCTCCTTGCCATGTCTTCACAAGATTTCTCAATACTGTCTAAGACATGGGTCTCTCTGCCAATCATCTGAGGGATTTGGCACATGTTCTGTAGTGGTCTGAAAGAGTAGCACCTATGGCACGAATTTCCTGCCTCATATTAGACTGCTGTTGGAAAAAGTATTCCTCCCACTGGCTACATCTACCAGCCCCATCGCACAGGATGGCCTGTGATACGACCATCAGGTATAGCTGCGGGATGGGGTGGCAGGTGGGAGGCTGGAGGGAGGAGATTTGTTCCTACGGGTCACCTGCTCCTCACCAAGGGTGTTAGATCCCTTAGTCGATTCAGGGAAGGCCTGGGAGGCACTGTCATGGTAGGACTGTGTAGGAGATCCAACACATCTAACCTGGATGGGAGGGCTGTGAGGAGTTGATAGTTGTTTTTGGGTAAGTGAATGCTGTGGCTGGTTGGCTAACTTCTGGGAATGGGCGATCCTTGGAGGTGGAGTGGGAGGCACTATGCAGGCTGGAGATGGTGTTAGCTTAGATGTTTTGCCCAGTGGGCCAACAATGGAGGTCAGGAGATCAGACCCATCATCCTCTGCAAGCAGAACATCTTCATCCTCCTCTACTTCCTCCTCATCCTCCTTCTTTCTCCTCATCCTCACCCTCTTGTGCATTTCTGCCAGCTGACATAGTTGCTTGGAGGAGGAGTAGGTTCTTTCGTCAGATTGCACGTCACCCTGCTCTGGTGGATGGTCCAACGTCCTGAAACGAATCTTCATCCTTGGCACCTCTAAGACAGAGGTTGCAACAGGACTTGTATTTGCCTTAGTATATCATGTGGTCCAACACAAGGGTTGGGTCCATTAATCTTTGCATCAAATGATGTTCCACATGTGATCTGGTCTGTGTAAATCTACATGTGACAGCTTACACTATAGCATTGAGGTGGTCAATGCAGATGTGCAATGAACATTCAAACTCAGCAGCTCCAAGCACAGCTCTGTGTAGTTTTGAGATCCATGGTGATGTCAGCTGCTGTACCTGATTTCTTGGGTATGTTGCAGAAGATGTGGCCCTCGGACCCGCAGGTTCAGAAGGAAGTGACACCATAATATAATACACAGACTTCACTGATTATGTTGGGAACATATTACACAACAACTTCAGTTGCTCTAATAAAGCGACAATATCTGCTAATGTCCTTTCACAAGGATTTTGTTATTGTGCCTGATTTGGGAATCAATAGTTTACAACACAATACGGCACACTTATCTGATGAACGTATGGTAGTGCGTCTGACTCCTGCAGCTAGGAATCTCCGAAAACCCCTGGATGGTGTTGTCTGGATCACTGAGGTAGACCAAGTAGCAGCTGTGATGTGACATACGTATCCATATTTTAATACAAAGGTTGATGGTAATGATTTCACATAGATATGTCAAAGGTATAGATCAGTGATAAATGTAGGGGCCGCATGTGGCTCTATTGACCTTTACATGCGGCCCCCTTGTCAAGAGGAGCCCTGGGCTGCTGTAAATAGGTTGTCCTGCACCTCATAACACTGGAAACACCTTCATTTTTAAAGACATCTTTCGGCATAAGTGCAACAGTATGATGAAGTCTCTTCAAAACTGTAAAGCAACCCCAGCGCCTTGAGGCCCTCATAGGTTACTGACAGCCTTTTTCAAATCCTTTATTGATTGATTCCTTCGGTGGCGCCCTCTGGTGTTAGACCTGTAGAGCAGTCAGCCTTAGAGTGGTCTTCCCCCAAATGTTTTGCCTACTCCTCTCCTGCTTTCTGAACTTTGTTTTTGTTGGTCTTGGAACTCTGTGCACTTTGCCACTGCTAACTAGTGGTAAAGTACGTATGCTTCCTACATGATAAAATTGACCTTCACCTGATTGAAACATTTAAATTACTTATAAATCCCTAGTAAATTCGAACAACATGTACCCAGGGCATGTAAATTAGATGCTACTAGTGGACCTGCAGCACAATTTGTGTCCCCCACTTATTCAGACTTTTAAAACATGTTTTAGGCAGCCATTGGATCCTGTTCACAGTTTAAAACTCCCTTTTTAATGCATATAAATCACCCCCAAGGTAGGCCCTAAAAAGCTGATTGGGCAGGGTGCGTTGTATTTAAAAAGTTGACATTTGCCTTTAAGTTTTGCGTTTCCTGTTAGTGAACAAATCACAAATACATTTTTAACTACTGAGGCCATAGAATAATTTTGGGTTATTTTGGGTTATTATATGACATTTAATTAATGATAACTTGTGTTTGGGAACAGAAGGAAATGTCATGTTTGTTGTCCAAAGAATTGAAATGTAAAATCCTCTTTAATGGTAAAGTTAAATTTTAAGTCACAATTGTGAAAATGCCACTGCTATAAAGTTGCCATTTTCATGTCCTAGCCATTTGGTGCCCACAGCCTGTGTCCTGAGTTACATGATTGGGATTGGCATGGTAGTTGGCCTTTGTGTATTCCTCCCAGACAGAGACACAAAGGGGGACTCGTTTTTTGCAGGATGGGCCATCCTGCCAGAAAGGGAGGGGTGAGGCTATTCACAGCCCCACTTACATTTCAAAGAAGCTGCCTCAACACACTCACAGAGGACTTCACACCAGTCTATTTTCAACCAAGACAACCTGGGATTAGGGCAGGGAAGAATGGAATTCCAGAACCATCTGTTGGGGGCAAAACTCAGAGAGTTTCTTCCACTTCAAAGCTGGCACCGGGTATAAAAATAGGACTCTCAGACCCCCATCTAAAGCGCTTATGAAAGAAAAATACTGGGAGTTGGTAAATGCCAAGGTACTTCACGAAGCTAAAACCCTCTCGCTAACTGTGAATTTCTGAGCATCAAATCGGCCCCAAGGTTAGAACACTTCTGGGATCTCGTTACCAAAGTGCTTGATAGGAAATTATTTTTTCAGATGCTGGTGGGAGTGTTGCCTCTAAACTCTTTTTCAGCTAGGTGGAAGCCTACAAGTAGCAACTTATGTTTTTACTGTAATTCCCAGGTGGAAACCCTAGCACACATGTTTTTTGTTTGCCCTGCCTACGCGGCCCCGAGGCGTGTATGGTTGAGACCTGTTTGTAAACTACTGGATACTAGATGGAGTGTAGAAGCTGTAAGACTCCTTCGTACCTGCACAGACCCGGTAATTGTTGTGGCCGTTGCTAACTTTCTGGGGTGGGCATGGGTTATTAGAATTAAGAGCATTAGCTAGTAGCGTTAGCAGCCCTGGATTATACCCTCAATGATCTTTTTGTGTATTATATGCTTTTTTAAAAATATGTAAATATTTTAAATAGTAACATTTTTATATTGTCTTCTTGACAACTTATCTGTGTATCATGTACCTGTACTTGTTTTGTATCGCTTTTATGACTTCTGTCGAATAAAGCTGTTTTGGATTGGAGACTCTCAGACCCACTCTTCAGTTCACCCCAGGACCATCAGAAGACACTTGAAAGGCATGCTCTTCACTTCCGAGGACTGCCCTGCTGCTTGAGGCCTGCTTTGTACTTTAGAGGATTGCCTTGTTGCTGGAAACCTGCCTTGAACCCCCATAGGAGTGCCCTACTGCTGGAGGGCTGCGATGCTGCTTAAACTCAGGACTACTAGAGTGACTTCAAGGGCTAGTCTCCAGTTCTAAACTACAGGGGCACCAAAAAACTCCAACATCTGGTACTCTGTACCTAGACCTTGCCTGAAGTGAGTCCTGCTCTCCGAGTGGTGCCCATCCAGTTCTGGACCTTTGGTACAAGTGTTAAAGTTGCCAAAATTGCAAAAAATCCAACACTTGTAACTTTGAAAAAGTTTCGCAAAAAGTGCCTTGAGAACTGAGTGGAGACTGGGACCTACCAAGGTGCATTGCTGGTCGGCCTGACTTTGAGGACGCTTGTGCTACATTCTTTTCTGTTACATAAAATCCTGTTCAGTGGCTCAATGCAGGAGGGGTATCCGGTCTTGTGGAGTCCCGATTAGCTACCTGTGCTTAACCTTCTGGTAGCCTGGCACAATAGCAGTCAGGCTAGGTGTAAAGTACGTATTCAGCACTTCAATAAAGTAAAAACACAACCCAAGAAAAATCCCACACTCATGTAGAAAAATAGAATAAAATGTAATAAAATATGTGGGACCTAAATGACAAAATCCAATCAGTAGACGTGGAGATATGCAATTGTAAAGCTTTTGGTAAAAGTAGTGCTTAAAAGCATAAAAGGTCAGCTGTTGTTATCTGGTTGCACCGGACATAGACAAAGTTACAAGATCAGTCCAACTGCGATGAAGAGTGGGCTGGATACAGGGACCAAGTTAGGCAGCTGAACAAAATACCTTAAATCCTGGGTGCAGGGCTTTGCGAGATCCCACATCGAAGATGCATCGCGCTGCAGCCGCTCTGAAGAAACGGCAATGTGAGGTCCTATGTTGTAGATGTGTTGTACAGTGGCAGTTCTAATGAAGCTGTCGGTGGGACTTGCAACGTGAGGTCCTGCGCTGTTATCGAGATTGTCATTGATGAAGAATTGCAATGCAAAGTCCTGCATCTGGGATGAAGTGCGCAGTAGCAGTTCCGAGGAGTTTCAACGCGAGGCCCTGCGTAGGAGATGCATTGTGCAGTGGTGGTTCTGATGTGGAGACATGAAAAGATGTATCATGATTTATTGGTTCTGCCAGGAGACCACAGATGGGTTGGCAGAGCACATTGAGGCTCACTTGCCTTTTCTGTTCCTGAGCCTCTGATCGGGACACCACACAACTAGCTCTTTGCATCACTCTGGTAGTCCTGGGTTTTGATGAGGCAGTTCCAGTACTTCTTATTCACATATCAGGGCAGCAGGAGAGCAGGGCAGCAGTGTAGCAGGATAGCAGAATAGCAGTACTTCTTGCAACAGAGATTAAGGGGTCGATTAGGATGGCTGTCGGATAACCATTCCGACCGCAGTGGTAGCGGGAATTAACCATCCGCAGGTACCGCTGGAAAACCGGTGGTCAGATTAAGATGAAACGCCAGAAAAATCCGACCGTGGCAGACGGATTCCTTGAAAGACTGCCGGGAGCGTGCGGAGCATGTGAAAATCCGTCCACGGTGGTCAGATTTGCTGCAGTCGGATTTGCTGCAGAAAGACCCACAACCGCCACATGGCAGCGGATTGACCGCACGTGAAATTAGGATACCATTGCGGTGAAAGTGGAACAAACCTCTGTTTCCGACCACCGTGATCACAACTATTGATGAATGTGAGAGCCGGCGGCAGGGCTGTTGTATGCCAACCGCTGCAGTCGCTCCGGGACAGTAAAGGCGGTCGACGAAAAAACACACAACAAGGCTACCAAGTGTGCCCATTAACCTGCCTCAGCCTCAAAAAACACCTAACACACCCCAATGACACATCCCCATGGCAACTAAAAAATACAAATCCCATGTCAACCCACACAACACACCTGATATCAATACTCCATTTTGACACACCCACATAGCTGAGTATTCAACCAGTCCCTTCCCTGACCAGAATCCTTTGCCCTGCTCCACTACTGAAGGAACCAACCCCACAGCACTAAGGAGAGGTAAATCTGCACACATCACACCATCACAACAACACACACACACTACACACATCACCACCACCACTTTACCACCTGCACCTTTAACCCATTTGCATATCACACACCATGTCACAGAAGAAAATGCCCAAATTCACTGACAATGAGTTGTCAGTGATGGTAGATGAGGTAATCAGAGTAGAACCACATTTGTTTGAAAACCTGGTCCAACAGACACCACAAGCCACTAAAAATCAAATGTGGGCAAGGATAGTCAACAAGGTCAATGCAGTAGGGACCATCCCGCGCTCCCAGAAGATCAGGAAGAGGTGGAATGACCTTAAGAACAAGGTGAAAGAGAGGAACAACAAGAACCTTAAGCCGGTGGGGCTGACGAGCCCATGGCTACGCACCTGCGCGCCTTGAGTGGTACTTTACCTGAGAATATTTTTTGGCAGCCTACGCAGCAACCCTACACACATACCTACTCCCTGCTGACGAGAGGCAACTACCTCGAAACACGTGTCCAGGGATGGCTAACGCAACACTCATTTTCATTTTAAACTTTTGGCATAGGCGTACCCGCCGACGCTACTTCATGGACCACAATTCTGTGGGGTAACATGCTGGTAGGACTAGCAGAGTGCGGGCAATCGGATTTTTTTTATTTTTAAGAACCTTAAGCTGGCTCAGATGACTGGCGGTGGCCCTCCCATTCCACTACGAACATTCACCGAAAGAGAGGAGAAGGTGCTTGCCACATTGCATCCAGAGAGTCTCACAGGAATAGCCGAGGGAGTGGAGGCTGGTAAGTACCAACAAATGTCAACCATTACACTGCTATGTCCTGTCTTGCACAACTACAAAGCAACACCTCCTAGGACCAAATGCATGCACCATACTCTCCCCAAAACATGTCTCACAGATCCAACACTTACTCCCTCTGATTCACCCCAAAGATAGCTAGTAATATTAAAATGGGGGCATGTGCACAGGAAGCCAGCACTACAACTCCCACCAGGCACCCCAGTCTCAAAGCGTAGCAGGATGGTACACTCCACCCCACACCCACAACCATGTGTCAGCCAATTCATTACCCCATCAAACTAACAGGTAGGTAGCCATCTTAACAGGGAGGGGGTTTGTGGGTCGGTGGCCTGAATTACAACTCCCACCAGGCCCCCTGTCTCAAAGCTCAGCAGGACTGAGCACTCCCCTCATCCAGAAGCTTGTGGCAGACATTGCATTTCCCTCATCAAACTAACAGGTAGGTATCCATCCTAACAGGGAGGGGTGTTTGTGGGTGGGAGGCCTGCATTACAACTTCCACCAGGCCCCCTGTCTCATAGCTCAGCAGGATGGAGCACTCCCCCTACCCAGAAGCATGTGGAAGCCATTGCATTTCACTCATCAAACTAACAGGTAGGTAGCCATCTTAACAGGGAGGGGTGTTTGCTCACATCAAACTTACAGGTAGGTAGCCATCTTAACAGGGAGGGGTGCTTGTGGGTGGGAAGCCTGCACTACAACTCCCACTAGTCCCCCTGTCCCAAAGCCCAGCAGGATGGAGAACTGCCACCACCCAGAAGCATGTGGCAGCCATTACATTGCCCTCATCAAACTAACAGGTAGGAAGCCATCTTAGCATGGATGGGTGTTTGTGGGTGGGAAGCCTGCACTACAACTCCCACCAGGCCCCGTTCCAAAGCTCAGCAGGATGGAGCACTCTCCCCCACCCAGAAGCATGTGGCAGCCATTACATTGCCTCATCAAACTAACGCTACAGGTCCTTGGGACATATGAACAAACCCAGGGACACATGGGCCAGGTTCTGGAAGAAGTGCATGAGCTCTGCCTGCTGGTGAGGTCCATGGACACACGTATGTGCAAAATCGTGGACCTCATAGGCCAGCTTGTGGGTGTTCTGAGGGACAGTCATGCGGCCCAAAGGACAGCTCAACCTCCCTCCAGTGGCCTGCAGTTTGATACTCCCACCACCTCAGCTGCAGCCACAGAGAGGGGTGAGCTGGAGCAGGATGACTCCTCAGACACCACTGAACCCACAGCAGAGCGCCCCCCTGGAAAACGCAAAAGAGGCCGTCCGAGAAACACCACGAGAGAATCACGTGGCAAAGCACCAGCCACACGCAAGTCAAAGAGCCAGCCATGAAGGCACCTCTCTTGACATTGACTTTGTTGACAATCCTTATCTACACTGCCATGTTGATGGCAGGTGTCTGTTGTACTGTGTCGACACTTCAATGTGGTTACTATTCTATTGTCTCGTCTACCGTCACTGGCAACTCATTGATTCACTTTTCACCATTTCCTTAAACACCACTTGTTTGTCACAAACACTCTTTGTAAATAAACACCCCTTACACACCTATGTCTTTGTGTCAGCTCCATGTTTATCACAGGATGTAAAATGTTGACTCTGATTCCAATGTTAAATCACAAGAAAAAGGTGACAGAGTGCACACCAGTTGTCTCCATTCTTTCTTCAACTTGTTAGTTTGTTTGTTGTTGGCATGCAGGCCCGGAATCATGTACTGCCCAATACACGTGTGTAGAATAATCACTGAAAGATGTGGGGCGAAGTAACACCCCACTCCGGACGCATTGCCGTTGTATACGCATAAAAATGCAACATTTGTTCCAATTTTGTCAAGCGATATTTTTATTTCCATTTCATTGTATTGCAATCATCTTTTTATCGAGTCACACGGTGGACGCCTACGTTTGCACAATCCTTAATGCTGAAGAAATGCCGATATGGGCTTTACTCTGCAGCATGGCGTATAACATAAGTATTCCTCACTGAATTTGCTTCCAATACCCAATGCATTTCGGGCCTTTTTTGGCCCTTCGTCAGGGGTTATCTATAAATTTAAAAACATAATTATTCGCTGCGTTTGTTACATAGATCATGTTTGCCACATTAAACACATAAATGGAATTTGAAACGTACATGTTAACCCCTTCGCTGCTAGGCCTTTTCCCCTCCTGTGCTAAGCCTTTTTTGAGCTATTTGGGGTAGTGCGCGCTTAGGCCCCTGTAACTTTTTGACCACATTAGGTATCCACGCCAAATTTGCGTCCTTTTCTTCCAACATCATGTGGATTCTAAAGGTACCCAGGGATTGTGGATTCTCCTAGAGGGTTCCCAGAAATTAGTCAAAATACAGCAAAATGTTGTTTTTTGTGAAAAATGGGGAAAAGTGGCTGCAAATGAAAGCGTCTAGGTTTTTCTCTGCAAATGATATCAAAAAAGGGTTTGTGGGGCTGAAATCACCATTTTGCCAGCTTTTAGGGAATGACAGAATTTTGTTAGAAATCCAACTTTTTATACACAGTTTTGACATTTTTCTGGGACATACCCTATTTTTGCAATTTTTTGTGCTTTCAACCTCCTTCCAGAAAATGGTAGAAATGGGTAGAAAAGCAATAATGGATCTTGGAAAGCTATACATTTTTGAAAAGTAGACAAAATTCTGAATTCAGCAAGGGGTCATTTGTGTAGATCCATCAAGGTTTCTTCATAGAAACTAACAGTTAAGTATAGGAAAAATTTAAATTAGTTGAAAAAAGCAACCTTTTGTGTCAACGTTTTCACCTGTAACTTCTTCTAATTATGACATCTCTTAGAAAGCAATGTACCGTTACATCCGCTGGACCTTCCTGGTTGTGGGGATATATAGGACTTGTAGGTTCACCAAGAGCCCAACGAACCCAGAGTAAAAAACTGAGCAGCATTTTGTAATGTTTTTTTTTAGTTCCGGGTATATAGCAATTATAGTGTGAAAATGTATACATGGAAAAATTGGTATGAAAGACACCTATATATTTCTGAAATGGGAACAAATTACAGAGTTTAGAAACAGTGCATATTTGCACATTTTCGAAATTGGGAATACTCATACTTGCATGACAATTATTGGTCATTTTTCAAAATGACTTTTTTTTTACACAATGTCTTTCATTTGGAAGGGAGAAATGCATCAAAAATCAATAGGTAATAACAGTTGCTTTACAAATCTGAACTACCCTAAGTCTCCCGATAAAAATGGTACCTCACTTGTGTGGGTAGGCATAGTGCCCACGACAGGAAGTGGCTCAAAACCTAAGGTGAACACACCACATTTTCACACTGAAAAATGACCCTTTTTTGGCAAAGTGACTAGCTGTAGTTTTTTAACCCTAGCCCTGCCGGCACCTAGGGAAACCTAGCAAACCTATACATTTTTTAACACTAGACCCCCAGGGGAATCCAGGATGGGGTGACTTGAGTGCCTCCCACCATGGTCTGTTACCCAGAATCCCCTGTAAACGTAAAAAATTGACAAAAAAAACAAATTTTCCCCACATTTCTGTGATGGAAAGTTCTGGAATCTGTGTGGATCCACAAATTTCCACCCACCCCGCGTTCCCCAAAGTCCTACGAGAAAAATGGTACCTCACTTGTGTGGGTCGGCCTAGTGCCCGCGACAGGAAACGGCGCAAAATACAATGTGGTCACTCCTCAATTTTGCAGTGAAAAATGACCCTTTTTTGGCAAAGTGACTAGCTGTAGTTTTTTAACCCTAGCCCTGCCGGCACCTAGGGAAACCTAGCAAACCTATACATTTTTGAAAACTAGACACCCAGGGGAATCCAGGATGGGGTGTCTTGAGTGCCTCCCACAATGGTCTGTTACCCAGAATCCCTTGCAAACGTAAAAAATCGACAAACAAAACACATATTCCCCACATTTCTTGATGGAAAGTTCTGGAATCTGCGTGGATCCACAAATTTCCACCCACCCCGCGTTCCCCAAAGTCCTACGAGAAAAATGGAACCTCACTTGTGCAGGTCGGCCTAGTTCCCGCGACAGGAAACGGCGCAGAACACAACGTGGTCACTCCTCAATTTTGCAGTGAAAAATGACCCTTTTTTGGCAAAGTGAATAGCTGTAGTTTTTGAACCCTAGCCCTGCCGGCACCTAGGGAAACCTAGCAAACCTATACATTTTTGAAAACTAAACACCCAGGGGAATCCAGGATGGGATGACTTGAGTCCCACCCACCATAGTCTGTTACCCAGAATCCCTTGCAAACGTAAAAAATTGACAAAAAAAACACATTTTTCCCATATTTCTGTGATGGAAAGTTATGGAATCTGTGTGGATCCACAAATTTCCACCCACCCCGCGTTCCACAAAGTCCTACGAGAAAAATGGTACCTCACTTGTGCGGGTTGGCCTAGTGCCCGCGACAGGAAACGGCGCAAAACGCAACGTGGTCACACCTCAATTTTGCAGTGAAAAATGATCCTTTTTTGGCAAAGTGAATAGCTGTAGTTTTTGAACCCTAGCCCTGCCGGCACCTAGGGAAACCTAGCAAACCTATACATTTTTGAAACTAGACACCCAGGGGAATCCAGGATGGGGTGACTTGAGTGCCACCCACCATAGTCTGTTACCCAGAATCCCTTGCACACGTAAAAAAGTGATAAAAAAAACACATTTTCCCCATATTTCTGTGATGGAAAGTTCTGGAATCTGTGTGGATCTACAAATTTCCACCCACCCCGCGTTCCACAAAGTCCTACGAGAAAAATGGTACCTCACTTGTGCGGGTTGGCCTAGTGCCCGCGACAGGAAACGGCGCAAAACGCAACGTGGTCACACCTCAATTTTGCAGTGAAAAATGACCCTTTTTTGGCAAAGTGACTAGCTGTAGTTTTTTAACCCTAGCTCTGCCGGTACCTAGGGAAACCTAGCAAACCTATACATTTTTGAAAACTAGACACCCAGGGGAATCCAGGATGGGGTGACGTGAGTGCCTCCCACCATGGTCTGTTACCCAGAATCCCTTGCAAACATAAGAAATTGACAAAAAAAACTAATTTTTCCCACATTTCTGTGATGGAAAGTTCCGGAATCTGTGTGGATCCACAAATTTCCACCCATCCCGCGTTCCCCAAAGTCCTACAAGAAAAATGGTACCTCACTTGTGCGGGTCGGCCAAGTGCCCGCAACAGGAAACGACGCAAAACGCAACGTGGTCACACCTCAATTTTGCAGTGGAAAATGACCCTTTTTTGGCAAAGTGACGAGCTGTAGTTGTTGAACCCTAGTTCTGCTGGCACATAGGGAAACCTACCAAACCCACACATTTCTGAAAACTAGACACCCGGCGGCTTCCAGGGAGGTATGGCTTGCGTGGATCCCCCAAAGTTTCCTTACCCAGAATCCCCTGCAAACCTAAATTTTAGCTGAAAAAATCACTTTTTTCACACATTTTGGTGTGAGAAAGTTGTGGCATCACCGGGCTCACACAAATTTACCACCACCCAGCGTTCCCCCAGCTCTCCCGGTAAAAATGGTGCCTCACTTGTGTGGGAGGCCCAAGTACCCGCGGCAGGCAAGGGCCCAAAACGTAGTGAGGCGACATCAAAATGGCCTATCGCAAAACCACCTGGTTTTGCAAGGGTGTCACTTGGGTTTTTGGCCCCGTGCTCGGTGGCCATCTAGGGAAACCTACCAAACCCATGCATTTCTGAAAACTAGACACCCAGCGGCTTCCAGGAAGGTATGGCTTGCGTGGATCCCCCAACGTTTCCTTACCCAGAATCCCCTGCAAACCTCAGTTTTAGCTGAAAAAATCACTTTTTTCACACATTTTGGTGTGGGAAAGTTGTGGCATCACCGGGCTCACACAAATTTACCACCACCCAGCGTTCCCCCAGGTCTCCCGGTAAAAATGGTGCCTCACTTGTGTGGGAGGCCCAAGTACCCGCGGCAGGCAAGGGCCCAAAACGTTGTGAGGCAACATCAAAATGGCCTATCGCAAAACCACCTGGTTTTGCAAGGGGGGTCACTTGGGTTTTTGGCCCGGTGCTCGGCGGCCATCTAGGGAAACCTACCAAACCCATGCATTTCTGAAAACTAGACACCCGGCGGCTTCTAGGGAGGTATGGCTTGCGTTGATCCCCCAACGTTTCCTTACCCAGAATCCCCTGCAAACCTCAATTTTAGCTGGAAAAATCACTTTTTTCACACATTTTGGTGTGGGAAAGTTGTGGCATCACCGGGCTCACACAAATTTACCACCACCCAGCGTTCCCCCAGGTCTCCCGGTAAAAATGGTGCCTCACTTGTGTGGGAGGCCCAAGTACCCACGGCAGGCAAGGGCCCAAAACGTTGTGAGGCGACATCAAAATGGCCTATCGCAAAACCACCTGGTTTTGCAAGGGGGGCCACTTGGGTTTTTGGCCCGGTGCTCGGCGGCCATCTAGGGAAACCTACCAAACCCACGCATTTCTGAAAACTAGACACCCGGCGGCTTCCAGGGAGGTATGGCTTGCGTGGATCCCCCAACGTTTCCTTACCCAGAATCCCCTGCAAACCTCAATTTTAGCTGAAAAAATCACATTTTTCACACATTTTGGTGTGGGAAAGTTGTGGCATCACCGAACACACACAAATTTACCACCACCCAGCATTCCCCCAGGTCTCCCGGTAAAAATGGTGCCTCACTTGTGTGGGATATATATTTAGAAACAACAAGAGCACCCAGAAAGGTCAGCTAGGGACCTTGGGAATTAAGTGATTATAAACAACAATTGTCCCTAGTCATAGGATATCAGTAAAATTCATGACCTCTGTCCGGCTGGACAAGTCTTTCTTATTATAAGTACTGATTGGGTCCTTATTTATTGCTAACTTTATTCTTCCTATGACTAGGGACAATTGTTGTTTATAATCACTTGTGTGGGAGGCCCAAGTACCCGCGGCCTCCAGGGAGGTATGGCTTGCGTGGATCCCTCAACGTTTCCTTACCCAGAATCCCCTGCAAACCTCAATTTTAGCTGAAAAAATCACATTTTTCACACATTTTGGTGTGGGAAAGTTGTGGCATCACCGAACACACACGCGTTCCCCCAGGTCTCCCGGTAAAAATGGTGCCTCACTTGTGTGGGAGGCCCAAGTACCCACGGCAAGCAAGTGCCCAAAACGTTGTGAGGCGAAATCCACATTGCCTATCAAAACAACGTTTTGGGCCCTTGCCTGCCGCGGGTACTTGGGCCTCCCACACAAGTGAGGCACCATTTTTACCGGGAAACCTGGGGGAATGCTGGGTGGTGGTAAATTTGTGTGTGTTCGGTGATGCCACAACTTTCCCACACCAAAATGTGTGAAAAATGTGATTTTTTCAGCTAAAATTGAGGTTTGCAGGGGATTCTGGGTAAGGAAACGTTGGGGGATCCATGCAAGCCATACCTCCCTGGAAGGCGCCGGGTGTTTAGTTTTCAGAAATGCGTGGGTTTGGTAGGTTTCCCTAGATAGCCGCCGAGCACCCGGCCAAAAACCTAAGTGACCCCCCTTGCAAAACCAGGTGGTTTTGCGATAGGCCATTTAGATGTCGCCTCACTACGTTTTGGGACCTTGCCTGCCGCGGGTACTTGGGCCTCCCACACAAGTGAGGCACCATTTTTACCGGGAGACCTGGGGGAACGCTGGGTGGTGGTAAATTTGTGTGAGTCCGGTGATGCCACAACTTTCCCACACCAAAATGTGTGAAAAAAGTGATTTTTTTCAGCTAAAATTGAGGTTTGCAGGGGATTCTGGGTAAGGAAACGTTGAGGGATCCACGCAAGCCATACCTCCCTGGAAGCCGCCGGGTGTCTAGTTTTCAGAAATGCATGGGTTTGGTAGGTTTCCCTAGATGGCCGCCGAGCACCGGGCCAAAAACCCAAGTGACCCCACTTGCAAAACCAGGTGGTTTTGCGATAGGCCATTTTGATGTCGCCTCACTACGTTTTGGGCCCTTGCCTGCCGCGGGTACTTGGGCCTCCCACACAAGTGAGGCACCATTTTTACCGGGAGTCCTAGGGGAACGCTGGGTGGTGGTAAATTTGTGTGAGCCCAGTGATGCCACAACTTTCCCACAGCAAAATGTGTTAAAAAAGTGATTTTTCAGCTAAAATTGAGGTTTGCAGGGGATTCTGGGTAAGGAAACGTTGAGGGATCCACGCAAGCCATACCTCCCTGGAAGCCGCCGGGTGTCTAGTTTTCAGAAATGCATGGGTTTGGTAGGTTTCCCTAGATGGCCGCCGAGCACCGGGCCAAAAACCCAAGTGACCCCACTTGCAAAACCAGGGGGTTTTGCGATAGGCCATTTTGATGTCACCTCACTACGTTTTGGGCCCTTGCCTGCTGCGGGTACTTGGGCATCCCACACAAGTGAGGCACCATTTTTACCGGGAGACCTGGGGGAACGCTGGGCGGTGGTAAATTTGTGTGAGCCCGGTGATGCTACAACTTTCCCACACCAAAACGTGTGAAAAAATTGTTTTTTCCAGCTAAAATTGAGGTTTGCAGGGGATTCTGGGTAAGGAAACGTTGGGGGATCCATGCAAGCCATACCTCCCTGGAAGCGCCCGGGTGTCTAGTTTTCAGAAATGTATGGGTTTGGTAGGTTTCCCTAGATGGCCACCGAGGCCCGGGCCAAAAAACCCAAGTGACCCCCCTTGCAAAACCAGGTGGTTTTGCGATAGGCCATTTTGATGTCGCCTCACTACGTTTTGGGCCCTTGCCTGTCGCTGGTACTTGGGCCTCCCACACAAGTGAGGCACCATTTTTACCACTAGACCTAGGGGAACACTGGGTGGTGGGAAATTTGTGTGAGCCCGGTGATGCCACAACTTTCCAACACAAAAATATGTGAAAAAAGTGTTTTTCCAGCTAAAATTGAGGTTTGCAGGGGATTCTGGGTAAGGAAACTTTGGGGGATCCACCCAAGCCATACCTCCCTGGAAGCCCCCGGGTGTCTAGTTTTTAGAAATGTGTGGGTGTGGTAGGTTTCCCTATGTGATGGCTCCGCTAGGGCCCTAAATCCACAGGTAGGCATATTGCTAAAAACAACTCTGTGCCTAGTTGACTTTCTGCCACCCGGGGGGGGCATCTGGGGGAGGGGAATGCCCTGATATGACCCCAAGGGGGGCAGAAACACTGTGGCTATTTTTTTGGGGGTGGGGGCATTGGTATGCCCATTCTGGGCAGCCCCCACCCCCACACATAAAAAAAGCCAGCGTAATGGTTGGCGTCCAGTGGGCTTTTTGTCCCCCAAGGGGGGCAGATTGAGGGCTACTGCCCCTAGAGGCCAGGGATTTTTTTGGGCAAATTTTAATTAGGGTGGGGGCTGTTCAAAACGGACATGCCAATGCCCCCACCCTAATTAAAATTTGCCTAAAAAAATCCCTGGCGTCTGGTGGGCTTATTGCCCCCCGGAGGGGCAGATTGGGGACTACTGCCCAATCTGTCCCCTAGGGGGACAGGAAGGCTGTAATTTTTGCGGGAAGGGGGTGGGGCATGGGCATGGCCGTTTTGGGCAACCCCCACCCTAATTAAAATTTTCCCCAAAAAACTCCCTGGCGTCTAGTGGGCTTTTTGCCCCCCCGGTGGGGCAGATTGGGGGCTAATGCCCCCATCTGCCCCCCAGGGGAGGCAGAAAGTCCACTAGGCGCCAGAGAGTTTCATGGGTAAATTTTAATTAGGGTGTGGGTTGCCCAAAACGGGCATGCCAATGGCCCCACCCTAATTAAAATTTTTCTCGAAAAATCTCTGCCGTCTAGTAGGCTTTTTGCCCCCCGGGGTGGCAGATTGGGGGCTACTGCCCCATCTGTCCCCCACGGGGGCAGGAAGGCTGTAACTTTTGCAGGGATGGGGTGGGGGCATGGGCATGTCAGTTTTGGCCAACCCCCAAACTAATTAAAATTTGCCCCAAAATAATCCCTGGCGTCTAGTGGGCTTTTTACGCCTCCAACAGGGCAGATTGGGGGCTGATGCCCCCATCTGCCCCCCAGAGGAGGCAGAAAGTCCACTAGACGCCAGGGAGTTTTTGGGGCAAATTTTAATTAGGGTTGGGGCTGCCCAAAACGGGTATGCAAATGCCCCCACCCTAATTAAAATTTGCTTAAAAAAATCCCTGGCGTCTAGTGGGCTTTTTGCCCCCCGGAGGGGCAGATTGGGGACTACTGCCCCATCTGTCCCCCGGGGAGGCAGGAAGGCTGTAATTTTTGCAGGGAGGGGGTGGGGGCATGGGCATGGCCGTTTTGGGCAACCCCCACCCTAATTAAAATTTTCCCCAAAAAACTCCCTGGCGTCTAGTGGGCTTTTTGCCCCCCCCGGTGGGGCAGATTAGGGGCTGATGCCCCCATCTGCCCCCCAGGGGAGGCAGAAAGTCCACTTGGCGCCGGAGAGTTTTTTGGTTAAATTTTAATTAGGGTGGGGTTTGCCAAAAACGGGCATGCCAATGCCCCCACCCTAATAAAAATTTGCCCAAAAAAATCCTTGGCGTCTAGTGGGCTTTCTGCCCCCCCGGGGAGGCAGATTGGGGGCTAATGCCCCATCTGCCCCCCAGTGGGGGCAGAAAGACTAATTGTGAGCCTGAGGGGGGTGGGGGCATCGGCATGCCCGGTTTGGGCAGCCCCCACCCTAATGAATAAATTATCATAAAATCCCTGGCGTTTAGTGGGCTTTCTACCCCCCCGGGGGGGCAGATTGGGGGCTACTGCCCCATCTGCCCCCCAGGGGGGGCAGGAAGACTGATTGTGTGCCTTAGGGGGGTGGAGGCATCGGCATGCCCGTTTTGGGCAGCCCCCACCCCTAATGAATATATTTACATGAATTCCCTGGTGCCTAGTGGGCTTTCTACCCCCCGGGGGGGGCAGATTGGGGGCTACTGCCCCATCTACCCCCAGTGGGGGCAGAAAGACTACTTGTGTGCCTTAGCGGGGGGTGGGGGCATCAGCATGCCCGTTTTGGGCAGCCCCACCCCTAATGAATATAATAACATAAAATCCCTGGGGTCTAGAGGGCTTTCTACCCCCCAGGGGGGGCAGATTGGGGGCTACTGCCCCCATCTACCCCCCAGGGGGGGCAGAAAGACTGATTTTGTGCCTTGGGGGGTGGGGGCATCGGCATGCCCCTTTTGGGCAGCCCCCACCCCTAATGAAAAAATCTACATGAATTCCCTGGTGCCTAGTGGGCTTTTTACCCCCCCCACGGGGGCAGATTGGGGGCTACTGCCCCATCTACCCATCAGGGGGGGAAGAAAGACTGATTGTGCCCAAAATATTTATGGGGGAGCAAAAGCCCTTGCCCAAGGGGCCGCTCCCCCTCCCTGGTGCCTAGTGGGTGGATCCCTGCTTGGGGATCGCCTTCCTGTGGCGATCCCCAAGCAGGGATCCACTGGGGAGTGGTACCATTAGAAAGGGGAGATTCTCCCCTTTCCAACGATACCTCTCCCATCTTTCTACATGCTCAGGAGGCTGAGATAGCCCCCTGAGCATATAGAAAGTGAAACTGAACTGAACCTAAAGGTTCATTTTAGTTTCGGTTTCTGTGAAATGACGACAGCGCGAGGTGCGCGCTGATCGTCCTTTCACAGAAACCAGGGAGGGGGCCTCGGGAGCTGGGGAAGCTCTACCCCAGCTCCTGAGGCTCTGGGGGAGAAAAGGAAATCTCTCTGCTGTCTGCAGCAGAGGGATTTCGTGTCCCTGTCCTCATGACGGAATGGTTCCGTCATGAGCACAGGAGCACCGATGCTCATGATGGAACAATTCCGTCATGAGCATCGAAGGGGTTAACTACTGGAGTGAATCCCATAATCAATGTTTTGCCCGCTGAATCCCTAAAAAGTGTACCCGGTCATTTCTGTACCTACGCGCGAGTCCAATAAACCCCTCCAAAATCTCATTACGTTGTTCCCTCACCAGTGTTTACATACCCCCACGTAACCCAGGTTTCCCTCTTGCCAAAAAAGGCCCGAAATGCATTGGGTATTGGAAGCAAATTCAGTGAGGAATACTTATGTTATACGCCATGCTGCAGAGTAAAGCCCGTATCGGCATTTCTTTAGCATTAAGGATTGTGCAAACGTAGGCGTCCACCGTGTGACTCGATAAAAAGATGATTGTAATACAAATTATGGATGAAATGGAAATAAAAATATCGCTTGACAAAATTGGAACAAATGTTGCATTTTTATGCATATACAACGGCAGTGCGTCCGGAGTGGGGTGTTACTTCGCCCCACATCTTTCAGTGATTATTCTACACAGGTGTATTGGGCAGTACATGTTTCCGGGCCTGCGCGCCAACAACAAACAAACTAACAAGTTGAAGAAAGAATGGAGACAAATGGTGTGTACTCTGTCACCTTTTTCTTGTGATTTAACAATTAACTGCCTACTCGACGAGTGGCACCCATGTACTAAAGATGAAAAACAGAAAAGATCACATTGTCACACGCTGGACTAGTTAAACAGCTTTTCCTTGCAAGTGAAGTACACAAACTATATAATTTTTTTTGAAAACATATACAGTGCACAATTAGCAGTTGGATTCATGGTTTATTTTATGTCATGATTTTATTTATACAGAGCACATGACCGATACATGTTTCAATCAATGTAGACAATGATACCAGCGGATGGGCGGGGAATTTGTTGTGTTCGTACTGAGGTTAACGCTAGAAATACCAGAAGTTAATGTAGACGCGGTTGATATGTTAACAACTTGGCAAATACACCTGTATGTTAGATAATGGGCTAGGTTTATTTTAACATCAGGGAGAGAAATGCATGAGAGTCATCAGATAAACATCAATGCAACTGCTCTAATAGCTACGACTCGATACTACTAGACATACAACATAGAACCACAGTTACAAAGTGAGACGAATATGGTTTTTACATTTAAACTACACACTGTGTGTAAAGAGTTCATGATTACGATATTTGGCAACGGGAGCATTTGAGACTGCGAAGCACTCAAAAATTGATTATTTAAACCACATGTGTAGTGCATTATGGGTTTAGCAGTTTGAGAGAACTAGCGGGTTGTAATTGGAGTGATTAGAATGGGCAGGGACACTTCACAGGTGCCTGAAATAGAGCTAGTGAGTCAAGTCATCAGAACGGTTCCGGACAGGAAAATCAGCAGTTACCAGAATGTTCAAAGTATGGGCTCGCACTTGTAAAAGGCTTGTAAAAACAAGAGGGAAACCTGGGTTACGTGGGGGTATGTAAACACTGTTGAGGGAACAACGTAATGAGATTTTGGAGGGGTTTATTGGACTCTAGCATAGGTACAGAAACGACCGGGTACACTTTTTAGGGATTCAGCGGGCAAAACATTGATTATGGGATTCACGCCAGTAGTTAACATGTACGTTTCAAATTCCATTTATGTGTTTAATGTGGCAAACATGATCTATGAATCAAACGCAGCTAATAATTATGTTTTAAATTTATAGATAACCCCTGACGAAGGGCCAAAAAAGGCCCGAAAGGCATTGGGTATTGGAAGCAAATTCAGTGAGGAATACTTATGTTATACGCCATGATGCAGAGTAAAGCCCATATCGGCATTTCTTCAGCATTAAGGATTGTGCAAACGTAGGCGTCCACCGCGTGACTCGATAAAAAGATGATTGTAATACAAATTATGTATGAAATGGAATTAAAATATCGCTTGACAAAATTGGAACAAATGTTGCATTTTTATGCATATACAAAGGCAGTGTGTCCGGAGTGGGGTGTTACTTCGCCCCACATCTTTCAGGTCTGATTCCAATGTACCAGAAGCTCTGATTGTGATGAGGCATTGAGAGGGTGAAGGGACCTAGAAAGACACAAGACAACAACATTTACTTGCCAGGTGATGGCATTACAGCCAGTACACAGCACTAGTCATCAAGGTACACAAACCAGCACACATTACAATGAGAAACAATACCAACATAGACATTATGTGGCTGGTCATGACTACACTGTGCCACAAACATCAGCCATCAGCACAGAGCCAGCAACAGCAGCAGTCAAAAAGCTCTCCTAGGCCTTTTCACTACCATCAAAGACAGCACACAATGGCACTGTAGTACAATGTCACTCACACTCAAGGGAAGTAGCGGTTGATGAGCTGTTGACGCAGGTCAACACCTTCCTCCTCTCCACTATCCTTGTCACTGGACATGTGTGGGTTTTCAGGCGAGGGCATCTGCTGTTCATCATCGTCCAAGATCAGGGAGTTTTCTTTGCGCAAGGCCAGGTTGTGGAGCATGCAGCATGCAACTACGATCTGACACACATTTTGGGGAGAGTAGAGTAGTACACCTCCGCTCTTGTCCAGACACCGGAATCTAGTCTTCAGAAGACCAAATGTATGCTCCACCACACGACGTGTCCTCCAATGGGCCTTATAGTTGCGGATTTCATCCGGGGTCCTGGGATTCCTTAGTGGGCTCAGCAACCAAGGCCTGTTGGGATATGCAGAGTCACCTAGGTGTGAGATACACAGACCAATTTTGTGATATATCTGTGGCTGAGGACATCATGTCACAAATACAGCATGCTACTTGACTCTGCGTACTCCCCCACAATCCACTCACGCTCTAGATGCAGAGTTGCCATCAGCTGTGGTACGATGCTGTTATGCAGTATGTAGGAGTCATGTGTTGATCCTGGAAATTTGACACAGACATGGGAGATTATCATATCCGCTTGGCATACCACTTCCCCGTTAATGGAATGGAAAGGCTTCCTGTTCCTGTAGATGTGCTCATGTGCCTGTGGTGGAACAAGGCCAACATGTGTGCAGTCAATGGCACCAACAACATTAGGGATGTGGGCAAGGTCATAAAATTCACCCTTCACTGCTGCCAATTCATGTCTCCTGGGAAAATGTATGTAGCTGTCCTTGTAGGTCATCATAGCGGGCAGGATATCATGTAGCACCATGCTGAACATTAGTTGATATATCCCACCTGCACTGAACACCGTGTACTGGAACAAAGCAGTTGCAAAAAACATGCAGGGCCGCCATCACCCTACATGTTGGTGTCAAAGCAGTCAGATAGGTTCTGCGAGGCCTCAGATGGGGCTTCAACTGAGCACATAGGTCTTGAAGGGGAGGTCGATCCAAACGGAATTTACATATGATGTCCTCATCCTCCATGTCCGCAAGCAATGTGAAAAGACAATGCACATTTGGTCACCTCCTAGGTAAGATGAAAGGGGAAACATGTCAATTCAATTCCCCTATGAGATGTGCCCAACACCTTACGTTTTGACTGACACAGAGCCTACAATGACTGGCCTGAAACTACAACTCACAGCACAAATCACATGTAGAGACACTTGATCTAAAGTAGTTGTACATGTGTCCAATATTTACATAGTGAGTACCCCCAAAACAGATTCATACTATGTGAATACCAAAAGGTACACTCCAACATCTTGTATCACCAGCCATGGGAGTAGTTGACACAGTACATGTCTGAAACAGCAACACTGCTGGCTTCTACGTAGCTGCTGTACCTGCCACACCTTCTTGCGTAAGCCTGACAGGGCACCCATTACCAACACAATGAGCACAGTGTGTGCATAAAGATCAAGTATAAACATGAGTTCAGCAATCTACACAGTGAAATAGGCACATTATGAAGTCAGTCCATCATTACTGTGGGTTGCTTAGCCATCTCACACATTGACATGTGTACATATTTGAGAGCCCATCTCGCAACAGAACTGTCTACATACACAACAACATCATAAATGACATGTGAGGGAGTACATGCCAATGCATGTAATCCTGTGCACTGACATGGCATGTGTAGTCATCAGTGAGTTAAATGTCACACTAGCATTGAATTACACTATCTGGTGGCATGATTCATAGTAAGTGCCTACTGTTCAATGCTGAGAACTGGCCATTGCCACAGCATGATGTGTCCATAGGTGCCTTAAGCGTGCACCGCCACCGCAATCATGGCCATTGGCACCAATGTAAAGATGCCAAATCATGGTAGCAACCGCATGGGCCCTGCGGTGTATAACCGCCAATGCCCATGCTCATTCAGCCAATGGGAACCGCAATTGCGGTAGTGAAATACACATTTGAAAATCGTGGTAGGCGTGCTCCGCTACCTCAATAATGGCAATTGGCACCAATGTAAAGATGCCAATTTGCAGTAGCAACCGCCTGGGTCTCGCTGTCTAACACCACCAATGCCCATGCCCATTCAGCCAATGGGAACTGCAATCGTGGTAATGAAATACACTTTTGAAAATCACGGTAGGCGTGCTCCGCTACCGCGGGGCTGGTTAATGGTTACAAATGAAAGATGCACGATTGTGGTAGAACCCGCCTTGGCCCCACGGTGTGACACTGCCAATGCCCATGCCCATGCCCATTCAGCCAATGGGAGCTGCAATCGCAGTAGTGAAATACACATCTGAAAATCGCGGTAGGCGTGCTCCGCTACTGCGGGGCTGGTCATTGGTTACATTTGAAAAAAGCTGATCTGGCGCACCAATTGCAGCATCTGAGTACCACTGAATGAAACCCCAGGGGGCTATATATCTCTGGGAGAGAGCCACACATGTCCACTGCATACAGGCACTGCTGCCTGCCATTCTTCACCAACAACTGCTGCTGTATCTGTCTCCTGGACCCAGTGATGGTGAGAACTGAGAACATCAAGGCCCATTCCTTCACCACAGAGGAGATGGCGGTCCTGGTGGATGAGGTGCATTCACAGTATGGGAGGCTATATGCTGCTCCTGATGCAATGGTAAGGGTTTCAGAGTGAAAGTTGGAGAATGCAAAGAGTGTACACATGAAGTTGATCCTCTGTAGTATGTGCCTGTGACTGCAAGTTTGTGTGATACACTGCCTAGCATGCTGACTTCATGTCAATGGGTTTGTAGCCTAATTTCAACAGATCCATGTCAGCATTTCAGGAAAGGAGGGACATGCAGTGTTTTTGCAGCCATACAGTAACACTGCTGGTTTGGGAAGTGGAAGTCAGAACAAACATTGCCTGTGCTAATGGATGTCAGCGTCCATGAGGTTTTCACATGCTCATTTTTGACATTACAAATGTGTTTCATCCAGAGGGTACTGAAGGATGTGTGCACACTTTTCATATTGCCACCATTGATCTGTAAGAATTATGCCCAAGATTGAAATGCTTGAGGGTGACACTCTTGGTGGAAAATCACCTATGACACATCAGATTAATGTACTTCTGAGACATCTTCCTTCCATTAGTTTTCATTATATGTATTGACTCGCATGTGTAGGCACTGTTTGCCCTCTCATATTGTACATGCATGTGAATTTTCTGATGGTCCACGTGTAGAAGTGGAACTCAGCCAGGCCTACCAGTGCTAGGGGTTCGCCCTTCTCTGCATGCAAGTCCTCAGACAAGTAAATAGAAGTTGGCACGGAAGCTGAAAGGTTAAAGGAAAGATTTATTAAACCTCATGAGGTGGAACTACATTCACACAACACCCTTCGGTAGTGTAGGGAGAAGCACCTGGAGTAGAAGAACCATGGGTGTTTTATACCCACACAGGGGCTCAAAAGAGAGCGGTACAAGCACACATAGGAGAATTACATACATAGATGGTCATACAGAAATGCACAGTCAACAGTAAAGGAGGAGCTAGCAGTTGCTGACTCCGGTAGAAACAACCTGACAGTTACAGACTAAAAACGGATGTATGGACAGTTACATATTCCTCTGCGCATGTGCAGAGTAGCAGAGTCTAAGTATAGCCAGTCCTTTAAACAGAGCACAAGGGTAAACAACAGTGAAGAAGGAAACAGCACGTGGTGAGCACATGGCAGACAAAATGGCTGCCGGAAACAAGATGGCTTCAGCTAAATGCTAACACCGATCGCTGTCAATTTTCCACACACGTTTAACCTCAGTGTTAGTTCCCCTGGCCTGCACAGATACTGCCTAGTTTGACAGGGACCCATCAGTACATGGAGAGAGTGAGACATATGTGTTGTCGCCACCCTATTTCTCAATGAGCTATCTTAGGCCTGAGGATTGCACAAGACAGACCTTGTGAGAGGGGTGTGAGAATGTTAGATCATGTCCCTAAATGTGACCTCCATGACACAGTGGGCCATTCACAGGCCAAGGACATTGATGGGTGTGTAGTGTAGACACAGTGAATCTGCCCGACACATAATTTCCAATGTAATGTATGTCTTGCTCCCTCACATACTGCATCACAGATGAGGGCCTTCTTCACATTCCCTTCTGTTGTGGCATTCTGCATGTGTATGAGATGGCCAGGTACTGTGTCAATCATCATACCTTCATGCATTTTTATGCGATTATCTGATGCAAATGTACCACGTGTCATGCTGTATGGCCTCTGCTCAACATTTCTGTATAGCTGTGCTAAGTTTTTGCATGCTCCTGTTCTGAGACGCAGTGGTACATAACACAGTGTCACTGAAACTTCCTCTCCTTGTCTCCCATGCCTGCAGCTTAAATTCCGCCAGCGTAAGGCCTTACGGAGGGCCATTGCACACAAGGTGCAGGCTCTGGGTGTCTCCAACTGATGGCACACACACTGTCACAAGAGGTGGGATGACATCTGCCAGCAGAGCAAAAACGTGGCAGAGATGACGCTGGGTCTGCTCTCTCGGACTCGAAGGTTGGTACGCAGGAGCATGACAACACTAATGGCCCGCATCTTGGCAGTGACACAGCCAGAGCTGGATGGACTTTTGAGGGCCTATCAGAAGCAAGTTGGGGGGTGAGTATTCTGTGAAGGGTGACTTTGGGTGTGTGTAACTGCATGTAACCCACCCCTGAGCCAGTGCAGAGCTCTGTGATGTTTCTAGTGTGATGCAATGGCTTGTAAGTGATCTCTGTGTTGAGTGCAGCTGTTATGCATTTTCGCTACATGTACTTTCTCATGTGTTTAATATAATGGCCCTTGACATTGCAAGATGAGATGTGGCCTTATGACATTTGCTGCATTATGGGTGTCATAGACATCACCGGACAGTGAACAGCAGTGTGCATCATCTTAGTGTGCTTTCGTAGATGTGTGCTGTGCCTGACTTAGAAATTGTTAGAATTACACATCTGACGCCAATATGCAACTGTCATTGTGCTTCAAAGCACAACATGGTCACATCAATAGCTCATGGCCATTGTAAAAAGACATTTAGGAGTCAGTATCTGTGTTGTCCCCTAAAGTGACTCCATATGTGACTGTGACAACATGTTGAGATATACATCTATCTCACCTACAGGCACATAGGTATGCTTACAGAGATCAGTTTGTCAGGTTACAAGTAGGCACTGGCCAGCTATTTGGCTGTGTGAACATCACATGGGTCATTAATGCCAACTATGCATGTTTCCATGCATCTTCTGAGTTTTGCATTAAGGTTGCACATGCAGACTGCACAGGGTGGTGTGCAACATGAGGGTATCATATTCTAGTTTTGCGCTTTCCTTGCATATGATGTTTGTGAGTATGGCACTATACTGAACCTACGTCTCTGTCTATTGCAGCATCTACCGAGGGCACAGAAGGACGGGGGATGGACACCAGTGGTGAGGCATCTGGCACGACTGCTACACATGAGCTCACTGACACTGATGTGACCAGCGCCTCAGAGGGGGACAGGTGTGCCCAGAAACACCAACCTCAACATCATCTGATTCCAGCGGTGACTCCTTGATGTTGGCGGGCACAGGGAGTGGGAAATCTGCCCCTTCTTCCACCACACATCGTCCAGTGCCCACCCTCCCGGCTGCTACCACTAGCGCTGTCTGTGCCCATAGCACTAAGAAGGGTAGAGTGTCCTTCCCCCAGGCACCGCTGTCCCTGCCCCTGTCTCTCCTTCTACCCTCAGTGTGGAGGCGGTGGACCTTTTGTGCCAGCTGTGTGTGGGTCAGACTACTCTCCTGAATGTCTTCCAGGATCATGACAAGAAGTTGGCATAGGCAGTTGCCTTCATGGAGGGCATTCATTCTGATGTGGGTGGGCTACCCAGAACTGTCCAGTCTTTGTCCTCCACAGGGACGATAGCCATTCAGCTGTCACAGTTTTAGAGTTCAGTTCCAGTCCCTTCAGCAACCACCCTGCCAGTGGCAACATATGATGAGAGAGCCCACACACCACAACCCTCAGGCTCCAAGTACTCCACACGAGCACACAACAGCAGCACTCCAAGTGGCCCAGAGCACAGACACCATCCCCAAAAGAAAAAACAGGCACACAGGAGTGCAAAGGCAAAAGCCCGTCACGTGACACTCACGGGCATCAGGCCAAGAAGAAGGCCTCAGGCTTACATGCATCCAAGTCACCCCCATCCAAGGACACTCCTATCCCCACATCTGCTCCCAAAGACAAACAAACAGTTGCCCTACCTGCTGTGAAGCTGGTTCCTGCGAAGTCTGCACAAACAGCTCTCTAAGGCAGATTCACCCACAACCTCAACTCCCACCTATACCCCTGTGAAGCTGGGACAGGAAAGTAATGTGAGGGGTTCACCTGGTCAACAGGGGGTGGAGGGGAAAAGGCAAGGCCAGCCCAAGCATACCACCAGATCCAGCAAATCCCCACTGGGAGAGACACCTGCATCTGATTCACCTTTGGTGGAGAGCGAGGCTGTTGTGCCACCCCACTTCCCACTCCTACCAAGACAATTCTTACCTATCGAATCCCCAAGAAGTGGAGAGGCAGCCTTCCACATTCACCCTCACAAACTGTGTCTCTCTGCAGCATGTCTGCGCCTACCCGTGGCACCATATCACCCGGTCCAAGCAGCCCTCTGGCTCCCACAGCCACTGATGTCTCTACCTCAGCTGGTAATCTCTCTCCCAGGTCCAGTCCTCCAACTGGCCCGACAATCAGCCACCTCCCAGTTCAACTGACAGCCAAGTCTGATGCAAAGTCCCCCTCCCAACCCCATCTCTCCCACAGCTGTGCCTGGTCTGCTCATTGGTATCCCCAGAGCTGTGTTGATTCCCAGGACAGTGTACGGTGTTACCCATTCCCTGTGCAGTTTCTCATGCACACATGTACATACTTTGCACTATGAACTGGCCAATGGCCTTGCTGTTTGTCACTTTGGATGCCCATTCCCTGTGCAGTTTCTCGTGCACACATGTACATACTTTGAACTATGGACTGGCCAATGGCCTTGCTGTTTGCCACTTTGGATGCCGCTCTGGGTCATTTGTAATAAAGACAGTTACTCCTGTTGTCTGCTTTGTCTAGGTCCTTGCTAAATAAAATGTTTTCTGTATGGGTATGGTTTCATGTGACACATGCCCTGTATGCCACTCTAACATTGCTAATTGCTTGTTTTACTTTTTCAGAGTTTGCCAGAGGTGACAGGCACTTTAGTTCTTCTTGACTCTGACACTTGAGGGTGCAATGATGGTTGTTTGTGATGATCTACTCTTATCCTAATCACTATATGGTCAGGTTTGCTAAATTGTACACATGTCATGTTAGGATGTAATACCAGAACAGAATTGAATTCTATCCACAGGATTAATTGAGGGGTGGCCAGAGCCCATCATATCTGTGTGATCTTTCTTGATGTGTCAACAGCAGTGTTGCTGTGTGGTACATTTGAATATGTGAACTTGAGTGGTCATACAGTGTGCATGGGCTGTCATTGTCAGTAGTGTTGATGTGTATTTCTCCCTGCAATGCCAACTGCAAACATGTAGGATCCAGGTAATGAGTGTTTCAATTGTCAGCCATGTGCTTCAGATTGTGAGCACATGTTGGAGTTGTAGGTTGGGCACTGTGCAGTGTGTTGGTGTGTCCTTGCACTCCTGGGGGACACCTACTTGTTGTTGCTGCCAGTTGTGAGTATGCAGAGTGTGTGACTGCCAAGTCTGTGTTGTGTTTTGTTGATCAGCCACGTGTCTTGTTACTGGTTGTGCTCACTGTGCAGACCTGTTCAGACACACTGACATTATTTGTGAGTTTTCTCATGCGTTGCTATCACTTGACCCATTTTTGGCTCCAGTATGGTATGTGGTATGTGGAGTCATGCCATCCCCTATATGTGCTTCTGATGCCTACACATTGTTAGTAACTCCTCTATGTCTTTGTGTACTGTACACTCCTCACCTGTCCACTACTGACGTACACACAACTTCAATATCATGTCTTCCACCCCATGGCTTGCCAGTGTGTGAGCCTCCCCACCACTTCATAGTGTGACACTATGCTGTGTGAGGCTGAACTGTGTACAGGACCAATGTGACACTCAGGACAGTTTCCCAATTAGTTATGTGTTATTTTCTTCTACTGTTTTGCTGTCATGGTTGCTCATGTGCCGTGCATATGTCTGAGCAGCACAGTCCTCTAGTCATGTTGTTTGCCCCTGGGTTTTCCTCAGTTGTGCATCTATGGGTGATGGTTAAACGGTATGTGTGTTTGCTGAGATACTGCTACCCCTCCTAAGTGTGATGTTCTCTGTGTGCTGTGATGAGTTGTGTTGTGGGAGTTCATGGTGTGGCACTCAGATATGTGTGTTACTGGTTTTGTAGTTGTGCCCACACTGCTTGGTGTACATGAAGTGCTGTAAGTGTATGATGCCTTGTACTTGCCTGGTGTGCATCCCCCTGATGTCCAGCTGAGTTTGCAATCTGATGGATTGGTAACCCTGGGCGTCGTTCGCATAGTAGCGCTACGCGTAGCTATGCGAAGTGCACTTCGCACTACGCGAGCCACGCGTAGCACTTCGCGAACTGCTTAGTGTGTAGGGAAATGCTGTTCCCAATGATTGCACAGTGCCGGATGCTTGTCCGCACTGTGCAATCATTGCAAACGGCATCTTGCACAGTGCAAGCGGTCGTTTTCTGCCGCTCTAATCGATTTTTACTCGAGCGGCAGCTTTCTCTACGCGGACTGGTAGTTTCTCATCTCAAGCACACGTGATCACTCGCAATGAGAAACCTGACCTCCCCGCGTCGAGAATCTCGCCGGGATGTTTATTTCCCACGCTCGCGATCGGCAACTTGATATTGCTGATCGCGAACGAGGAAAACGTCTCGCCGGGATATCATTTTGCTCGCTCGCGGTCGCCAACTTGATGTTGAGGACCGCGAGCGAGGAAAAAATGCCCGCTACGCATTTTTGCACTGTGCTATGTGCAATTCGCGAAGCGTGTAGTTGCGCAAACTATGCAAACTACGCGAGCGTAGCGTAGTTTTCCACCCAGGCCTAATTGGTATGTGCATCTGTTGTGTTTTTGTTGTGGATGTATGCAGTGTTGCACCTGTGTTGGCTCTTTCTACTGACAGATAATATGTGTGTGATGTTCTATTTGCATGACATTGTGTGTGAGTAGTTGTTGCTGTGTGATACATTCAGATGTGTGTTGCTAGTGTAGTGTGCATTACTTGTGTGTGTGTCACATGCAGCAAGGGGATTCCTGTTCCTGAGCTTGTTTTTAGTGCAAATTGGTGGTTTGTTCTCCTATTTTTGACCTGCCACTTGTCAGGATTGTGCATGTGCATGCTTGTGGTACACTATGACACCATGTTCACTTGATGAGTGGTGTGGTGTCTCTGTCTGTGTTAGCTGATTGTCCCATTGATCCCAGTTAGTGTTCATGATTGTTTTTGGATGATGCAATTCTTGTTTGTGTTGGGGTATGGTGTCTGTGCATTGGCCCTGAGTGACAATGTTGTGTGCTTCTGTTCTGTCTAGGGTCACATTGCCTTTCCACTGTTTGGCTGCACATGTCTGGGCTTGTTGGACTTTTGTGGATGTTGTTTGTGAGCTTTGTGTTTGGCTATTGTTTTGTGACAGCATTGGTTCAGGCATCCCTGAGTGTTAGTGTGATTTTTGTGGATGCACCACAGCGAGTGTGATTGGTTGTCATTGAACTCACAGGACATCATTTGGACCATTATGTGTGTTTCTCTCACAGGTGTTGAGTGCTGCAGGTGTGAGGTGGGTAGAGGAGGGGTATGTGTGAAGGTCCTACTTGTGTTTGACAATCAGGGAGTGTGAAAATGAGCCATGTGTGTTGTACTCTTGACATACACGTCAGGCAATTTGACATAGATGTGTGGTTGGTCCCTGTATGACTTCAGACACTTCCTATCATTCCTGTGCCTATGCATGACTGGTGTTGATGTCTCCCTGAGTTGTTGCACAGAGGTCACTTTGGTTTAATTTCACTCACTGTGGCACCAATGTCTGATTTGATGACCCAAGGGTGGTGTGATATGTCCCTTCTCTTGCATGTGATGTACAGATGCTATGTGGCTTGCTCCATGGTTTTCCAGCACTGTCCACTTCACATTTGGCTGGTCCATTTATTGTCCTCCATTGCTGCTGACCTCTGGTATGAGTATGTGGCTGGGTGTCAGTGTTGTGTGTTTGTGAGTGACTTGACAGGCAGTGTGGAACAGTTCAGTGGATGTTCATATGCAGTGTGAGTCTTCATTTTGAAATCATACTCAGTTTGCTTCACATGAGTGGAAGGTTGGTGTGAGGAGGAGGGTTGTCCAGCCCCTGAGCTTTTGTGCAGGGTGTTCCTCTTCACCCCACCTTTTAAGTCAATCTCCCTTGTCCTTTGATGTGTGAGGTGCAAGGTCTGGCTACACCTGGCAGATTAATTGTGCGGGAGTGGGGGCACTGGAGGAGCACACAGAATGTGCCCAAATGGGTGTGGGAGGCATAGTGTGGGAAGGGTGAAGGTGGAGCCCTGTGAATCTTGCAGACTGCCCATGCCTGGCGCCGGCCCTGCCTACTACATTGTGCGCAGGTTTTCCTGCATCTTCACCGCTGCCGTGACGTGACTGGGACATTGCAGTTATTTCGCGGTTGTTGGGTGACGTGGAGGGGTGAGTTTCTGACAGGTTGGACATGTGTGGGTACACTGGGGGATGAGTTCCTGTCCCCACCAGAGTGTCTAATGTGGACACGAACCGTATGTCAGCACATGAGTTGTTTGTTGGGGTTGTATGCGGAGTTGTGTATTTGCGTACCTTCGGCATTGTCCGCGATGGTGCATTATTTGCTGGTAGTGGATGAGGTACAGCAGCGGAAAGGCTTAAAGAGCTGGATCCATTGCGGTCAGGACCGGGTGGAGGGGACCCGGAGTCTGGTTTCGCGCTCCGCTGTTGTGCTTCCGCCTTCTCTGGGTGGGTGGATTCTCCGCTGCGTTGTGATGGGCTGTTTGCGCCATCGTGGTTAGTGTGGTGGACGGGACGTCATTCTGCACAGCGGTGTGTCTCTATTGGCTGCCTCCGCCTCGGTAGTGGGCGCAAATTTCTGGGGGTTTACGTCATTCCACAGCGGACGGAAAATGGGCTATGTTTCCCCATTGTAATATGGCGGGCGCGAGGAATGCTGCTGGATTGCGGAAAAATACATTTTCCGCAAGCACCACGGTTGTGACTCCGCCCGCCATCCGAATGAACCCCTAAGTTCCATGATAAAGACCGGGTCAAATGTGGTTAGTGTAACTAGTCTGCATGCCATCATGATCCGCTAGATTACTGTTTTGGCACTCAATAAATGCCTCACACATTGCCCTAAGTTAATCCTATCTGCTCTGTGCCATAGCTACTGGACGGGGTTTGAGCTCAGGATAATTTAGCGGCGACACTAGGGGTTTAGCCTGACAAGACCTGTGATTATTCATTGAGGTGAACTGTCGCCCACCCTACATAATTCAGTCTCTTCCTGCAGCTGTATGCAGAAAAGTTATATGACATAATTTCTTTAAAGCTCCACTTACAATAATAGAATGTTAGCAGTTTCAAAAATATGTGTCCAATTTATTTAGCACCCGCTTCGCCTAAAACCTATAAGAAATACTGTTTAGAAATTGCAAGTAGGAAAGTAGACTGACTGGATTGCGCATAAAATACTCTTAGCACCCACCAAATGAAAAGCCTAATTATTTCCAAAGCAAAAACATGTTAATTTTACAGGAACTAATATGTGTCCTAGTTTCGCAATTTGATCAAAGCTTTTAATTAATACTGTTGAGAATATGCAAGTACATCAGTAGCTTGTGACGAATGAAGTGTGGGAATGGTGTCCGGTCTAATTTCTTTAAAAACCCTCTTACTTACTGTGCGTGCACACATACAAGACCACCAGCGGATTTCACGAGAGCACATTCAGAAACATTGCCCGTGCTCGTTCTTCAAAAGGACAAAAGACTTTCTTCAAGGAAATAAAAGCACAGCAACAGAGACAGGTTAAATGATTGAGAAAAATAAACGCCTGTCAGAAGATTTCAGGAGAACAAAAGTTGTTTAGCCAAAATTTCAAGAAAGGCATTTGATTTCTTTTCAGAAAAAGTAGGGACACAAGGTTTATAAAATGAAAGCATGCTCGTCAAAATTGATTATCATCGATTTAAAAAATATATATTTATTGTCTTTGAGAACATTTATGGAAATCTCGATATTTAAAGGAAGCACATTCAGGAAAGTTGTCGGCTCTCTTTTCATGAAAATATCAATTGTTGCCAATGATTAGATGAGATTAGATTTAATTAAATCATTTGACCATTAGCCGAGTTGAAATCTATTGCATCTGAGAAAAATGCAACCCTTGAGTCGATTTCAGGGAATCATAAACAAAAATATTGTCTCCCCTAATTTGTTGGACACAACTAATATTACAATTATGATAATGAAAAACAAATAGTAGATCTAAATGGAGCATAGGTGGTAAAGCTACCAGTCTTATTTTTAAAAAGTCAACTTGTATCCATTGGCATACATAAATTGCATCAATAGGTTTCTTTAGAGCATACACAGATGTTTACTAACATTAATACAAACCCATTAGTGGGTGTGGAAAATGTATTTAATACTTACTTCTTGGAAGGGATATCGACTTCGTTTGTGAAGTATATGAATTTGTTTCACAAGAACACATATTGATAAGAATTCCCCCCACCCCTGAAAGGTATTTTCATTCCTATAGAGAAAACACATGAAAACATTTAAATTAACTGAGCATATGGTTGAAAGAAAATGTGCCCCCTTCTTGATAGGCTCATTTACCTTCACTGGGTAAATTCCAACACAAATAGCAAACAGTGGGGCATATTATCAAGGACGGCGTTATAATTATCGCCGCTTTGGCGGCAGAAAACCGCCGCTAAAGCGGCGATAATGGGTTTGATAATATGCCTTTGAGAATTCCCATAGCAGCCCATGTTCTGGTGTGAACATGGGCTTCTATTGGAATTCTCCAGGGCATATTATCAAGCCCATTATCACCGCTTTAGCGGCTGTTTTCTGCCGCTAAACCGGCAATAATTTTAATGCCGTCCTTGATCATATGCCCCATTATTAGCAAACTTTCTTTGCTACGTCTGATCTATAGAGGAACTTTTCAACTGCAGCACTTGGGGGCATATTTACAAGGGCCATATCTCCGCTTTTTTAGCTTATAAAGCCAAAAAAGTGGAGATAAATACATCGCCCTATTTACAAGAGGGTGCTGTTGGAAAACCACTCCCACACTAGAAAGGGTGGTGGTGGTCTTCCGGACACACTGTGGTAGCTTGGCTCGAGTGGTCAAGAATCAGGCTCCGTGCTAAGCATACAACATACCCAAACAATAACCATGCGTGCATCCGTTCCAAAAACGACTCTACACCGTAAAAATTATGAAAATAACTCTCTTTATCTGCTTTTTCTCTTAGTTGCTGATTGGAGAAAATAAATAACAATCACAATATACAAACTTTTTAGAAAGTGCAGGACAAATAAATACTGGCTTAATGATTCAATAAATAGGGGTGATCATAAATACTGAAGGCATAAATAAAAGTGCAATACAGACAGGCAATTAAATATTCTGAGGCAATAAATACTGTAACCAATAAATATTGTGCATCAATAAATACTGTGGACCAATAAATACAGTGGAACAATAAATAGGTTAAATACAATAAATACAATGCCCCTGATAAATACTTAAAAGCTGACAGTGACACTCATGGAATCAGATCACTTTTGAATTCCTAAGGGCTGATTTGGCCCAGGCACAGCTTGTGGGGATGTGGAAGGCTTGAGGGTGTCTACTCCCTGGCTTGGACAAGGCTGAGGCCTAAACTGAGGTAGATAAAGGGGGGAAATACCAGAGACCTGGCTCTCTCTCTCCACACAACCTTTCTAGATTAGTCCCAGTTCACCCCTGGCACCTTAGAGCAGTCTCTCAGGTCTCCACAGGGCCTAAGGCGCCCTCTACTCCACTTACTGCCCTTTTTCTGATGCTCCGACGCCGCTGGAGTCGTGTCGATGCCGTGAGGCGGTTCCGGTTCGATGTCGGCGGCCTCGGCACAATGTCAGTTCTTTGACGACGCCGGCAGGCGGCTCCGGTCTCGACGTCAGCGGCCTCGGTTCGATCTCGGCCTCCGATTCGATGGCGTCGGGCAGTCTTACTCGATGTCGACTTCGGGCGGCTCCGGTCCGATGGCGACCTCGGCTTCGATGACGTCGGCCGGCCTTGCCTCGATGTCGACTTCCGGCGGCTCCGGAGTGCGACCCTCACTCCCGACCTCCGGTGCTCCTCACAGGTTTCCGGCGACTCCGGAGTATGACCTCCACTCCCGACCTCCGGCCCGATTCTCACAGGTTCCGGCGACTCCGGAGTGCGATCCTCACTCCCGACCTCCGTTACCCTTCACCTCGGTCTCCGACGACTCCGGAGGGCGGACTTCACTCCTCCGATGACGCCGCTCACTCGACCTCGGGTGACTTCCTCCTCGACCTCTGGTATTCCTCACGACCTCTGACGGCGCCCTCTCTCGACCTCTGGCGGCTCCGGGTACGACGTCTGCTTTTCCAGTCAGCGCCGCTTCTCCACCTCGGGCCCCAGGTCTTAGGCTACTCGACGTCGGACTTCAGGGAAACCAGCTTCCAGGTCAGGATCTTGCTGTTCTCTTGTTTCTAAGGCCTGTTCCTGCTGTCCAGGTCCTCAGGATGGTTTTTCTGACTTCTTCCCACACAGGGCTCTAGGCTGGGCTCCGTCAGTAGGGACTAGTATCAAGGGTGGGTTTATGGACCCCACTCCAGGCACAAGTTTCCACCCCTGCTGCTTCACTCCTTCCTCCTTCACGTTTGTGCTGCTCACTCTTCACCAGTCAGGTGCCAACTGCCAGCTCCAACTGCCAACTCTCTGTCTTAGCTTCCCAACATTCTAAACCGCCTCCAACTGTCACAGGGTTCTGGAATGTTCTGGAAGGTGCTGGTAGGTTCCAGTGGATGCTGGTGATGTCACAGGTGGCCACCATTTTGTGCTTCAGGCCTCCAGACAGAAGTTTCAGGGGTAGCTAAAATGGCTCCCTGAATCTGCAGCAACACGAAAAAGTCTGGTGGTTCCCAAAAAGGAAAAATTCAAACAGGGTTTGAGGCAAAAGTGGGACAAAATAAATAATGATGAGGAGGGACCACCCAAAGGGCTGACAGGTCTAACACGCGTCCCCCCCAGCTGAAAGTGGGGAGAGCTACCCAACCCCTTGGGAGTTCTCATCACTAAGGCGGAAATACCTTGAGAGACCGTCTGCATTGGCGTGGTCCACTCCAGGCCGATGTTCCACCTGAAAGTCTATCCCCTGTAGGGAAATAGACCACCTCAACAACTTGGGATTCTCCCCCTTCATTTGCATCAGCCAACGAAGGGGTCTGTGGTCGGTCTGAACAAGGAAGTGCGAGCCAAACAGGTATGGCCGCAACTTCTTCAGAGCCCATACCACTGCAAAGGCTTCACGCTCTATTGCACTCCACTTCTGTTCCCTGGGAAGTAGTCTCCGGGATAGGAAGACCACGGGTTGATCCAGACCCTCTTCGTTGAGTTGCGATAACACTGCCCCAATGCCATGTTCTGATGCATCTGTCTGGACAATGAACTCCTTGGAAAAGTCTGGGGCCCTTAAGACCGGGGCCTCGCACATGGCTTTCTTCAATCTCTCAAAGGCTTGCTGACAAGCCTCCGTCCAGACTACCCGTCGAGGTTGTTTCTTGGACGTGAGCTCCGTGAGGGGGGCTACGATGGTACCGTACCCCTTCACGAAGCAGCGGTAGTATCCCGTGAGGCCCAAAAATGCTCGGACCTCAGTCTGTGTCTTGGGGGGTTCCCAGGCCATGATGGCCTCGATCTTCGCCTGGAGGGGTTGCACCGCTCCCCTACCCACCAAGTGTCCAAGGTACACTACCGACCCCTGCCCGATCTGGCACTTGCTGGCCTTGATCGTCAATCCAGCTTGTCTCAGGGCCTGGAGAACAGCTTGCAGGTGACGCAAGTGATCCTCCCAGCTGTTACTGAAGACGGCTATGTCATCCAGATAAGCAGCAGAGAAACTCTCCATTCCGGTGAGGATCTGGTTTACCAGGCGCTGAAACGTGGCAGGTGCGTTCTTGAGCCCAAAGGGCATCACACAGAACTGGTAGTGGCCATTGGGCGTGGAGAAGGCTGACCTTTCCCTTGCTCCATCAGTCAAAGAGATCTGCCAGTACCCAGAAGTAAGGTCAAAGGTACTTAGATATTGGGCAGCTCCCAGCCGGTCAATCAATTCATCCGCCCTCGGGATCGGATGAGCATCAGTTTTGGTCACTGAATTCAGTCCCCGGTAGTCCACACAGAACCTCAGTTCTGGTTGGGCACCCGGTGGTGCAGCTTTTGGTACTAACACCACCGGACTGGACCAGGGGCTGCTAGAAGGTTCGATCACTCCTAGCTCCAGCATCTTAGTGACTTCACTATGAATGCTGGCCTTCACCTTGTCTGACATCCGGTAGATCTTGGACTTCACAGGTGGGCTGTCTCCTGTGTCCACGTCATGGACGCACAGGTGAGTCCTACCCGGGACAAGGGAGAACAACGAGGAGTACTGCCCCAGGACCTGGCGACAGTCCTCCTGCTGTTCAGGAGTTAGAGATGGGGAGAGATTCACTCCCTCCACCGACCCATCCTTCTCTTGAGACGCAAACAGATCAGGGAGAGGCTCGCTTTCCACGTCCTCTCCTCCGTCAGTCACCATCATCAAGATGACTTCGGGCCTCTCGTGGTGGGGTTTGAGGCGGTTGGCATGCAGCACCCGCAGGGGCTGACGAGGGGTCTTCAGGTCCACCAAGTAGGTAGCCTTACCCTTCTTCTCCAACACCTCAAAGGGTCCTGACCAGCGATCCTGGAGGGCACTAAGCTCTCCGGGTTCGATCACCCACACCTTCTGGCCAGGCTCCAACTCCACCGGGTGAGCATTGTGGTCATACCACGCCTTCATCACTGCTTGGCTGGCTTCCAAGTTGTCAGAAGCTTGCTTCCACAACTTAGCCATTTGGCTCCGGAAGGCCAGCATGTAGCTCACCACATCCTGGGGAAGCTTTCTGGGAGTTCTTTCCCATCCGTCTCTCACCAGGTTGAGAGGTCCCCGTACAGGGTGCCCATACAGAAGCTCGAAGGGGCTGAAGCCCACTCCCTTCTGTGGCACTTCCCTGTAGGAAAAAAGTAAACAGGGTAGGAGGACGTCCCATTTCCTCCGCAGGCTTTCAGGCAGACTTCTGATCATGCCCTTCAAGGTTTTATTAAACCTCTCCACCAGACCATTTGTCTGGGGGTGGTAAGGAGTTGTGAACCGGTAGGTCACTCCACACTCCTTCCACATCGCCCGCATATACGCTGACATGAAGTTGGTCCCCCTGTCGGACACAACTTCCTTGGGAAAACCCACTCGGGTAAAGATTCCCATCAGGGCCCTTGCCACAACAGGTGCTGTTATGGTCCTCAGAGGTATTGCCTCTGGGTACCGTGTGGCATGATCCACCAGAACCAGGATAAACCGGTGACCAGCTGTAGTTGGCGGATCTAACGGACCCACAATGTCGATGCCCACCCTTTCAAAGGGGGTGCTAACGACAGGAAGTGGTTCCAGGGGAGCTTTCAGCTTCACCCCTGTTTTCCCACTGGCTTGGCAAGACACACATGTCCGGCAGTAGGTATCGGACGACACTTTCATCTGAGGCCAATAAAAGTGTGGGACAAGACGGGCGAAGGTCTTGTCTTGCCCCAGGTGTCCTGCCAATGGTATCTCGTGAGCCAACTCCAGAAGGAAGGCTCGATAACGTTGAGGAACTACCAAGGCTCGTGACGATCCATGTAGGGGTGCCTTGGGTTCACTGTAGAGGAGGCCATCCTCCCAGTAAACACTGTAGTTCCCTTCAACGTTCCCTGCTGCCTGGGCTTCGGCCTGTCGCCTCAGCCCCTCAAGGGTAGGGCACTCCCTCTGGCCCTGGCAGAATTCCTCCCTGGACGGGCCTCCCTCCACGTGCCACTCGGCCGGGATGGGTAGGTCCTCCAGGTTGGTAACGTCCCCCACCGCAGACTCCTGGTCCACCACCTCCGGTGGCCTATCCGTCCTACGGGGTGGGGACGCCGAGGCAGGCTCCTCCTGTCCTCGGTTCTTCCCTTGACTGGCAGCTGGCTGGGCCTTTGTTCCAGGCTCCAGCCGAAATGAACTCCCTCTTCGGGTAGTCGTGGACCTTGTGCTAACACAGGCCCAGTCAGGTGTACCCAGCATCTCGGTGTGAGTCCGGTATTCCACCTCCTTCCAAGCGTTGTGCTCCATGTCATTCCCCAGCAGACAATCGACTGGCACGGCAGGGCTTACGGCAACTCGAAGTGAACCTGCAACCCCCCCCCATTCAAAGGGAACCTCGGCCACTGGATAGTGGCCTGTTCTGCCGTCAGCCATCGCGGCTGGGTGGAGTACATCGGGAATTACCTGCTCTGGAGACACCAGTTGGCTACGCACCATAGTCATACTGGCTCCTGTGTCTCTCAGAGCCTCCCCTCTTTGGCCGTTGATGGTGACCCATTGCCCATACTTTGCGGTATTTGCGGGCACCTGGATCTTAGGAACCATCTCCCGTTCTCCCAGGGACACTAAAGTGACACCCGCCCACTCCCTTCCTTAGTTAAGGGCATCTCCTCCCCGAGCACTACACTAGCTACTCCGGGGGTCTTTCCTCCAGTGGGAGGGGGTGGTCGTTTCAAGCACTTCGGATCTCCTTTATAGTGTCCAACGCCACCGCACTCATAGCAATGGACAACCCTTGGCTGCTGACTCTGGCCAGGATTAGGGTTTCTGGGCGGGTTAGCCTTAGGGGTGAATCCTGTTCCCTTCCCTTGGAAGTTATTTTGGGGGCCTTTGGAGAACTCCTTTTTCTTTTCCCCTCCCTCTTTCTTCTGGGGGGCGCCCTGTCCGGCCTTTTGAGTATCCCCTCCAGTCCCCCTTGTGGACACCCGGGTACTAGCCCAAATGTCCGCCTCCTCAGCAAGCTTCCGGGGACTGGACAGCTTGCTATCCACCAGGTGTTGCCGCAGTTCAGGGAAACATTTCTCGAGCAGGTGTTCCTTCAGTACCAGGTCAAACAACCCCTCGTAGTTCCTCACTTCACTGCCCTGAATCCAACCTTCCAGTGCCTTCTTTGCATAGTCCAGGAAGTCCACCCAATTCTGCGTGCCCAGTTTGTGACTACCCCTGAACTTCTGTCTGTACTTTTCAGGTGTTAGTCCAAACTTCCTTATGAGCGCCAGTTTCATGGTGGGGTAGTGGGTCTGCTCATCCTCTTCGAGGGCCAATAAAGCATCCCTACCAGCTGGAGGCATGTACTTGTACAATCCCCCTCCCCAGTACTTCTCTGGAACCCCATGGGCCCTCAACGAGACCTCATAGGCCGCTAGCCACTTGGCGATATCGTCGCCCACTCCATAGCTAGCTACTATGTCCTTTGGCAGGTATGGTTTAGGTTCCCTGGTGATCTCTTGGGTTTGGCTGCCACCATTAGGAACAGGTTGTGCCCCGATTCTCAAGATCTGAAGATCTATTTCTTTCAGTCGTAATTCATGGGCCATCCTCTGCTCCTCCTTCTCCTTCTCCAGCCTTGCTAAGTCCCATGTGAGCTGTCTTTTCTCCCTCCGGTCCGTTAGCTCCACTTCAGACAAGCCACCGCTAGAGGCACTGCTGCCCTTCCTAGAAATGGTTCTGGGCCCTGCTGACAGGTTCCCCACCTCAGGTTGGTACATCTCAGCCCCCTCGGGGTCAGGCTCTCCATCCCTGTCTTCCTCCTCAGCCTTGCTTTCTCGGCGTGCCTCCCCCCAAGCCCTTAAGCTGGTTTGGAGTGCACCCTTCTTTGCTCCTGGGGGACAGTACACCCCCTCCCGCTGGCAAAACTCCCTGAGTTGGGCCACAGTGTACGTTTCTAGATTTTCTAGTACAAACTCCATCTTGCCCACTCAGGTTAGAGGACAGGTTTTTGTGCAGTAACTATGCAGGGGGGTACCTTTAATAATACCTCCTCCCACCACCAGAGTAAATTTGGAAAAAACAAAAACCCACAATTAGGAAGGCCGCTTTGAGAAAACTCCCGGTGTAGGCCTATGGACTACCCACAGTTATTGTTGAGTATGCGTAGGCACAGCTCTATCCCACCACTGAACACCAATTTATGTTGGAAAACCACTCCCACACTAGAAAGGGTGGTGGTGGTCTTCCGGACACACTGTGGTAGCTTGGCTCGAGTGGTCAAGAATCAGGCTCCGTGCTAAGCATACAACATACCCAAACAATAACCATGCGTGCATCCGTTCCAAAAACGACTCTACACCGTAAAAATTATGAAAATAACTCTCTTTATCTGCTTTTTCTCTTAGTTGCTGATTGGAGAAAATAAATAACAATCACAATATACAAACTTTTTAGAAAGTGCAGGACAAATAAATACTGGCTTAATGATTCAATAAATAGGGGTGATCATAAATACTGAAGGCATAAATAAAAGTGCAATACAGACAGGCAATTAAATATTCTGAGGCAATAAATACTGTAACCAATAAATATTGTGCATCAATAAATACTGTGGACCAATAAATACAGTGGAACAATAAATAGGTTAAATACAATAAATACAATGCCCCTGATAAATACTTAAAAGCTGACAGTGACACTCATGGAATCAGATCACTTTTGAATTCCTAAGGGCTGATTTGGCCCAGGCACAGCTTGTGGGGATGTGGAAGGCTTGAGGGTGTCTACTCCCTGGCTTGGACAAGGCTGAGGCCTAAACTGAGGTAGATAAAGGGGGGAAATACCAGAGACCTGGCTCTCTCTCTCCACACAACCTCTCTAGATTAGTCCCAGTTCACCCCTGGCACCTTAGAGCAGTCTCTCAGGTCTCCACAGGGCCTAAGGCGCCCTCTACTCCACTTACTGCCCTTTTTCTGATGCTCCGACGCCGCTGGAGTCGTGTCGATGCCGTGAGGCGGTTCCGGTTCGATGTCGGCGGCCTCGGCACAATGTCAGTTCTTTGACGACGCCGGCAGGCGGCTCCGGTCTCGACGTCAGCGGCCTCGGTTCGATCTCGGCCTCCGATTCGATGGCGTCGGGCAGTCTTACTCGATGTCGACTTCGGGCGGCTCCGGTCCGATGGCGACCTCGGCTTCGATGACGTCGGCCGGCCTTGCCTCGATGTCGACTTCCGGCGGCTCCGGAGTGCGACCCTCACTCCCGACCTCCGGTGCTCCTCACAGGTTTCCGGCGACTCCGGAGTACGACCTCCACTCCCGACCTCCGGCCCGATTCTCACAGGTTCCGGCGACTCCGGAGTGCGATCCTCACTCCCGACCTCCGTTACCCTTCACCTCGGTCTCCGACGACTCCGGAGGGCGGACTTCACTCCTCCGATGACGCCGCTCACTCGACCTCGGGTGACTTCCTCCTCGACCTCTGGTATTCCTCACGACCTCTGACGGCGCCCTCTCTCAACCTCTGGCGGCTCCGGGTACGACGTCTGCTTTTCCAGTCAGCGCCGCTTCTCCACCTCGGGCCCCAGGTCTTAGGCTACTCGACGTCGGACTTCAGGGAAACCAGCTTCCAGGTCAGGATCTTGCTGTTCTCTTGTTTCTAAGGCCTGTTCCTGCTGTCCAGGTCCTCAGGATGGTTTTTCTGACTTCTTCCCACACAGGGCTCTAGGCTGGGCTCCGTCAGTAGGGACTAGTATCAAGGGTGGGTTTATGGACCCCACTCCAGGCACAAGTTTCCACCCCTGCTGCTTCACTCCTTCCTCCTTCACGTTTGTGCTGCTCACTCTTCACCAGTCAGGTGCCAACTGCCAGCTCCAACTGCCAACTCTCTGTCTTAGCTTCCCAACATTCTAAACCGCCTCCAACTGTCACAGGGTTCTGGAATGTTCTGGAAGGTGCTGGTAGGTTCCAGTGGATGCTGGTGATGTCACAGGTGGCCACCATTTTGTGCTTCAGGCCTCCAGACAGAAGTTTCAGGGGTAGCTAAAATGGCTCCCTGAATCTGCAGCAACACGAAAAAGTCTGGTGGTTCCCAAAAAGGAAAAATTCAAACAGGGTTTGAGGCAAAAGTGGGACAAAATAAATAATGATGAGGAGGGACCACCCAAAGGGCTGACAGGTCTAACAGGTGCTAACATGCATTAGTGCATGTTAGCACCCTTTTTTCCGACGCCTCCATTTGCATCTCTATTGAGATGCAAAGTGGGCGTGACTGGGCAGTACAACCGTGTAAATATCGCTGATGTGCACATTGCGATTTTTACAAGGGGGCCCACGCATTTTAGCATACGTTAGTTTTGGGCAAAAACTGCTGTTTTTGCCAAAAACTAACGCCTGCTAAAATCATGGCTAACTCATACCTAACACGGGGGGTGGATTCTTGTGTTACGACCACATGGTCGTATCAACAAGCATATCACCGTTTCTCAGGGAACATCGCGGGAAAACCAGCGATGTTCCCTGCAAAACGCCGATTACCCCGCTATCGCTGAAATTTATATCGCCATTGCGCCATGTGTTGTAAATACAGCACAAGCATGGTGATAAATTCCAGCGATAGACGGCGATAAATCTAAAAGCGCTAAGCGCGCTTTGCGATATTTATCGCCGTCTGTTGTAATGCCCCTTAGTTTCTGCATATATTGTGACGAGGATGCATAAAGATGTTTTACCATCAGTACCCCCACATGAATGTACCCACGCCAGGGTTGCAATTGCCTGGAAGTCTGCTGATAGTCTGTTGATAGTCAGTCTTAGTGCTAGCAACCATGACGACTTGGCGAAACAAGAATATGTCCTGCAAATAATATTTGATATAGTTATTGACAGTGGCGTAGCTAAGGGGGGGGGAAGGCGGTCCGCCCCAGGCGACAGTATTTTGGGGGCGGACAAAGGCATTCAGATAAGGCTCGGCTTGCTTTCGTGGACGTTCGGGGACGGGCAGAGAAGGAATAGGACTCGGGCAATGTCCTCTTCTTTTTTTGTGCTGGCAGCTATCCCCCCCTCTCTTCCTATTATTCCCTCTCTTTCTGTCTTGCTCCTCACTTGCTGAAAACCGTAACTTGAAGAAACGGTTCACAACCTCTTTCCTCCTTTCATTTAGTTGCTTCCCTGTGAAATGGATCCAAAAAAGAAAAACACTCTTGCGGGAAATGCCCTTTTTCTGACATTTTTCTATTCTAAAGTGCAGTGGGATGGAGAGAAATAGAAGGTTTTAAATATGAAAAACAAATACATAACTAAATAAAGCAAGAAAGAGTGGTTGCGAAGTGGCCAGATTGGTTTTATTCACATCCAAACACATCAGCCTTACTTTACAGACTTTGCAGTGAAGCGCTACTTTTGTTTTCTCGTCTTTCTTTGAACAGCATTGTTGTCCCCAGGTGGGGAAGTGCAACATTCCTGGAGGAACTGCAATACCTGGTTGATGAATGGATTGGAAAACAAAATGTGTACCATGGCTCTGTTTATGGATGTGGTCTTTTTAAACCATACTGCTTACGTTTATTAAGGATATAAGCAATGGACATTAAAACGGTTCCCTTCAGGGCCCTGTAGTCATGTCCTAAAACCACTCGCTGATTTCTGAATAGTGAGTGAGAGATCGTTAAGGTAACCATGTTGTTTCTGCTTACATTTCACATGCTTTACTTAATCTTGCATTCCCTATGAGTGTTTGCTTTAAATTTTTTTTTTTAGGCAGCATATTACTCTTATCAAGTGCATAATTTGAATTGAGCCACATGCAAGTGTTTATAGCGGGCACAATTAGGTTGTAGTTGAAGGCAGTGGGAGTTCCTCTCAGTGGGGCAGTATGGTGTTCAGTGGGGGAGAGGATGTGGCACTATGGCCAGAGCTGTCGAATCTGGAACTGGGGAACCAGGTTCAGCCTTCATGACCAGTCCACCAGACCACTCTGCTGAGGGAGCATATTCCCATGCCAGACCTTACAAGGCCCCACTAGACCTTAGAAGGCTTGATGTCTTAGCACAAGCAGGTGTACCCTAGTGGTGTCAATTGTGAGTTAACCTTGAAGACCTGTCCATCACAATCCATACTGAAGTTCATCTCCAGTCTTGCGGGCACGCCTACGAAGCAGCACACCCTAGAGTAACAGTGATACAGTCACTGTGACTCTGTCACTGAGGTCACATGAACCTTGAGCAGGTTAGGGCGGTGCAAACGGTGTGACCGCACTGGGTACCTATTTTGGGTGGGTGCGTAGTGTTTGCAAGTATATTATGGTTTTAAAAAAACTTGCTGCCACCTTCCTGGCCTCCATCAATTTTCAGAAACAATAAAAATGTCATGATAACTTCGGTGATTAATGTTCTTCCTAGAGAGAGATCCAAGTTTTGTCTAGTGGAAGGGTTGACTCCTGGAAAAGTAGCACAGAGGGTTAATATGCCTGCTGCAAAGAACATGTACCATGCAGATCACAAAGTGCACTGCTTTAATGGGGGGACCATGATGAATGGTCATTTAATGTCAGCTGTAGATGATGGATCCCTAAACAGTGTCATGTATGTGCATGTTTGCATTGTGCTGAGGGGATTACCAGGGAATTGTTCACGCAGCTCTCTGATGGATGTCACATGCGGTTTTTCTGAGTCCCCAGATAGATCATGCAGTCTGGGTGTTCTATTTTGTACTGCCAGTCACTGCCAGTCACCGGTGTACTCAACTATGTAGCCTTGGACCGTGTCATGTATGTGCATGTAACTTGCATGATCGAGGTAACTATTAGCGACGATACTACGTGTCTCTCGGTCCTCTTTCAAGTGCTTGTCGTCCTTTTTCCCCAGCAACCCCCCCTCAGGGGCGGCAATCTGAGGGATAGCCCCGGGCACCACAAGCTCTAGCTACGCCTCTGGTTATTGGTATGTTTTATGATTACGTATTCTCCGCTACATGGTGTGGGGCAGTGTCAGAGGCTGGATGATGCAGAACAAACGGGCGGCCTTACCCTCAGAATACCTTAAAAGTACGAAAAAGGGATATTGGCTACAGAGAAATCTGTGTAATTTCAAACCTTTAAATGCTGATAGACGGCATGGGGCCTGTGGATTGAGCCCATCAGCTTCCGATATACATGATGGATTAGACTGAAGCTGCATGTAGATGTATATGGAGGACTTGAGGCAAGAAAACGCAGATTCACCACACGAGTAAAACACTACTAGGCTAGAGAATGACTGCATGCCAGTGAAGGTATGAGTGCTGGAGTATTTATTGAGGGCGATCACATGGTGACTATATTAAGCACTCCCATTATCACCAATAAGAGAGCCTCCTGGCTCATGGTTATCACACAAAAATTAAGAAATTGTCGATTCAAAAGCAAAATAGATGTAAAAAGTAAAAATCCATGTTAGTTCAGTGAAACAAATGTCTACCTCTACCTCTGCATTTCATCACCTCATTGTGAGAATGGTAAAAGCAGACACCATCTCACTAGAACTCGTGGCAGACCACCCACTCCATTTAGGGTGTCATAGCCCCCCCATTCTAGAGGCACAATCCAGACTCTTACACAGAATGCTCAAAATGCCCCTGATGGGCACACAGAAAACACACTTAGCATGTCACGGACATTGCTTATACCGGAACTCAAAAAGTAGCCAATATTGAGATCATGATTTTGATTTGTCACACAGATCCAGACTATTTATGTGTGTGTGTATACGTCTCCCTCAATTATCTATCAAGCTGTTTCTGCTACCTGGACTGGGATATTTCCTTTTAGTGGCCTGCAAACAAAGAGTGGTCATGCATTGGTAGATGTATGGTGCCTCTTAGTGCACTGTGGTGAAAATTGCTTGCTAGACCCTCCTCTCATTTTCTGTTACTTTGTTAATGGGCCAGTATTGAAGGGCTCTTTAGGTTTGGACACATATTAAAATGTTTTACTGTGAGATTGTCTTGTGGTGAGGATATATACTGAAGATTAAAGGTGTGCGAAATTCGCATTATTTGCTTTTCATGTAATTACGCAAAATTTCAGCAAACCTGCATAAAATTAAGCACAATTATGTGAAATGCAAACCTGTCATTTAGCACTACTTTTTACCATGACATTCTCCCGTGTGACAATTTTTGCTTCATGGATGCATGTTATGGTAAAAAGTGCAAAAAACATTTGTGCATTCCTAGTACATTTTTAGGGTAAAAGATGATGCATAATTATGGGTCATGGCGTAATGGCACAACAAGTGTGGAATTCTCTAAGTTACTCGAATTACGCCAGCATAATTTTAATTTCCCCCAAGTTAGGATAGTGAGAATATATACCAATATGGTGGAGTTTAAAGTCAGAGGGACCAAGATACACCCTCCCTATCGTCAATGTTCACAAAAAGTATGTGATCCCTTGGTTTAATAGTGAAATCTGTCCTAAAGTAGGGGTTTATTTGGTCTAGGTGTGAACAATATAGGATTTCTCCTACAAAGGATGAAGGCTCTCACTTATGGAAGTGGCATGCTTCACCATTGCGCCCCTTATCACCGCAAACCCCATATTTGAAAGACGCCGTGGGCTCCACCTGGAACTCTTTATTGTTTTTTTACTTGGGTACACTCCAACTGGTCAGGAGGACTGGGCCCCTAAATAAAATAATAGAAATGCACCAGTTGTATCGGTGCTTTCCAGTCACATCAATAAAAGCTGAAAAACACAAGGGGTGAGTTAGACTTGGCAACTTTGGTGTGGTTTCCCCTGACTTTTTGCCTCTATCACCTGTATTTTTGATGCTGTGCTGGATTTCGTTTTTGCTGGCTTAGATGCTTTGGGCACTTTGCCACTGCTGATCAGTGTCAAAGTGCCAGTGCTCCCTGTGTAAATTGTTGTTCCGATTGATTCTCCCTGATTGGCATATTTGATTCACTGGTAAGTTCCTAGTAAAGTGCACTCAAGTGTTCCAGGCCCTGTAGATCACATGCTACTAGCGGGCCTGCAGCACTGATTGTGTCACCCACATGAGTAGCCATGAAAAGGTATCTCAGACCTGCCACTGCAGTGTCTGAGTGCAGTTTGTTAACTGCCATGTCGACTTGGCAAGTGCACCCACTTGCAAGTCCCTAACTGTTTCTTTTTGTACATGTAAGGCACCCCTATGGTAGGCCCAAGGTACTCCCATGGGCAGGGTGCAGTGTATGTGAAAGTTAGGACATGTACTGTTGTGTGTGGCATGTCCTGATAGTGAAATACTGTGTAATTCCTTTTTCACTGTTGAAAGGCTGTCTGCTCCATTGGCTAATCATTAGGGTTGCACTGTAACATTTTCGCTTTTCACTATTGAAAGGCTATCTTGCACCATAGGATAGAATGGGAAATGCTTTGTAACATTTTATAAGTATAACTTCCCATTGGGACAAGATGGAGAAATAAAGTGTAGGCTCTCTGAACTCAGAATTTAATAACACAACTTTTAGCAAAGATGTTTTTTAAATTGTGTGTTTGAAAATGCCACTTATAGAAAGTAGGGCAAAACCAAAGGGGATGATAGACGGAGTGTTGAACATTGCAAGCACTCCCCCCAGTCAACTGACCTGGGTTGAATCCATCATCATTTCTTAGCTCACTCTGCCACCCCAGTTCAGACATATGCAAATCAGTCTGACTCTGTGCTTCATGGGAACAGTCCAGCCCGAACTGCCAAGCCATGTCTTCCCTGGACCAGAAACAAGCGTCCTGGGACCGGTTTCTGGCTAATCAGCCGTCATCAGCCAGGCTAGCTTGAATCTAGTGGAAAAGTGAGCAATGGACCCACGTCTGGTCATACCCTGCCAACTTAGGGTGAACAAAGCAAAACCAAAGGGGATGATGGACGGAGTGTTGCACATTGCAAGCACTCACCCCCAGTCAACTGATCTGGGATGAATCCATCATCATTCTTTAGCTCACTCCGACACCCTAGTTCAGACATGGCCATATGCAAATCAGTCTGACCCTGTGCCTCATATGAACAGTCCAGCCCGAACCGCCAAGCCATGTCTTCCCTGGAACGGAAACAAGCATCCTGGGACCGGTTTCTGGCTAATCAGCTGTCATTAGCCAGGCTAGCTTGAATTCAGTGGCAAAGTGAGCAAGAGACCCACGTCTGGGCATACCCTGCCAACTTAGAACATCAAAGCAAAACCAAAGGGGATGATGGACGGAGTGTTGAACATTGCAAGCACTCACCCCCAGTCAACTGATCTGGGTTGAATCCATCATCATTCTTTAGCTCATTCCGCCACCCCAGTTCAGACATGGCCATATGCAAAACAGTCTGACCCTGTGCCTCATAGGAACAGTCCAGCTCGAACTGCCAAGCCATGTCTTCCTTGGACCGGAAACAAGCATCCTGGGACCGGTTTCTGGCTAATCAGCTATCATCAGCAAGGCTAGCTTGAATCTAGTGCCAAAGTGAGCAAGGGACCCACGTCTGGGCATACCCTGCCAGCTTAGGGCCAACAAAGCAAAACCAAAGGGGATGATGGACGGAGTGTTGAACATTGCACGCACTCACCCCCAGTCAACTGATCTGGGTTGAATCCATCATCATTTTTAGCTCACTCCCCCACCCCAGTTCCGACATGGCCATTGAGAAAGTAGGCATATACTTGTTTAACCATTCTCTGTGCCTCTGCCTGTTTGTGTATTGACTGACTGGTTTTGGAGTGACAGCGGCTGAGGATGTGCATTCACTGCAGACAGCCACTGGGTGGGTTGAGGTGTGACTGGCCCTTCCTGGATGACTCAGAGCTGAGCTGAATAGACGTTGGCCTAATTTAGAATAGTGGGAGGAGATTTCCTTGCACCCAAATAGGGCATGTCTCCCTTATACAGTGCTGATTCCACCCCCTGTGGTCATACTGCACCAGTGAGGACAGAACTGGTTTGAACTTGGTTCAGAGACCCTTGCACAAAGAGAACAAAGACATTTTGAGGTATAATTATCAGACCTAAAACCTCAAAACTTTAGATCACTTCTGGACTCAGGAGGGACCTTTGCCAATGATAAAAGCTGAAGAGCTGTGAGATGGGGTACTGCCCCTTAGCTGTGTGGGGTTGGCCTGCAGTTGCTGTTCCTGCCAAGGAGAGGACAAATAGTGGAACATTGCTTTGAACCTGCTTGAAGAAGAGCTCCAAGGGTCTGTGTGTTCTGGAATCCTGTTATGAAGTCTCAGGGACACAAAGACTTTGCCCCAGCTCCCCTGAACTCTGCTGCTGAGAGTTCTGACCTGCCAGGAGGTGCCTGTTCCAGTTCTGGGCCTCTGGAGTTTGTGCTTGCTGCTGGGACCTGGAAAAAGCCAAAGAACTTAAGAAATCAATGCATTGCTTTTCTTACAGCTGTTTGTTGGACGCAGCACCACTATGCGTGAAGAATCTCCATGTAACGCTGCGCCGCTGCTGAAACTGATGCAGTGCCTGTCACCGCTGCAAGAACCGATACATCTAGGGAGCATGGCTGATGAAACTAATTCAGGGCCGCTTGAGGCCACCGCATCGATTGCCGCCGCATCCTGGATTTCCACGCATCGTATAAGTGTGGCAAGTTTTCCCGATGCATCACCCGCGGACCACGAACCATCTTAGAGTCGACGCATCACTTCCCCCTACAGACCGGATTCAACGTATCACTTCTCCTGCATGCAACTGAACTGTCACATCGCCTCCCCATTGTCTCAGGAACTGACGTATCTCTTTGTTTCTCGACGCTTCCCATCTCTGCGGCTGTTTTGCCTTGTGAATTTTGATGCATCTACAGGTACTTTGTGAGAAATCACGCATCCACAGATTTCTATGGACTGAGTTGATTAAAACTTTTTAAAAGTCACATTCTTATTACATGTATGTTGGATTTTTGTCGTTTTGGTCAAGTTGAGGTAAGATAAAGATACTTTATTTTTCCAAAACTCGTGTGGTGTCCATTTGTGGTGTTATCACTGTATTACTGTGTGAGTTCAAATACTTTACACATTGCCTTTGGGATAAGTCGGTCTGCTCATGCCAGGCTACCTAGGGGGTGAGCAGGGATTATCTAAAGTGTGCATCTCCCTTACCCCGACTAGAAGCAAGGGTCCCTCTTTGGACAAAGGTACCTATCTCTGCCAATTAGAGACCCACATTTCGAACAGGGTGTGTGCAATGAATATCCTTGCTATACTATTTACTATCAATTATTAGCTTCCCTGTAGCCCAAGGACAAGGTAGGTCAGCTTAGATCACTTGCTGACAACCAGGGGAAGGCTGACAAAACCTTCTTCTAGAACGTGCCTAGTAGCTTATCAAACCTTGCACATATCTCATCTACAACAATTTGATTTGTGTTGTCTTAAGGGATAGGAAAATTGCTTTTTTAAATTTCTCTGACATTATATCTTATGAATATGTTAATATATCATTTAGGACACGTCAAAAGCCACTTCATCACTTTCTCAACCCCAACAAATAATATAAGCTAAGCACTAAAATGAAAGAAATTACATACCAACAATGTCTACACCATTCTTCTATGCTCCAAGTTTAAATGAGCACTGTTAGAAATGGGGTTTCTGGTTGGCTAGGCTATACACCTAAGCCAGGCAGAACCCACCACTCTACTAGGGGAAAGGTAGACACACACAAGATAAACTCTGCTCATCCCTTTGGTAGCTTGGCAGAGCAGTCAGGCTTATCCCAGAGGCAATGTGTAAAGCATTTGCGCAACAAACACACACGCCAATCATACACTAGGCACACCACAATAGAGACTGCACACAAAGGTATATAAAAATATATTTTGTATTACACATAAAAACACATTAGACAATAAATCACTTTATAGCACGTAAAGTGTATTAGACCACATCACTTAAATCACTGCGCCACTAGGCGCTTGTCAGAAAGAAGGCATATAAAAACACATCAGACCACGACTACATGGTTTTCTCTGCCACTAGGCACTGGTCATCACAATGCATATAAACACCATGTCTCCTTGCCAACTGGGCAATTGTCAGAGTTCTAACAGTTCACTACATTAAATACTGGTAAGGCTGCACATGTCATGAAAACATTATGAAAAGCGCCTTACACCATCACTGGACACATTATATCATTCTAATATACATAATTTCACCAGGATATGCAAATGCAGTGGTTTAGAGGCAGAGCATAATTACTCAATATTTCCATGAACCTTCAGAGTGCAGCTTCCCTGCTCGCATACAACACTTCCTCTGGTATTTCCCAATATGCCTCCGGAGCCTCTGGGCTCCTTCTAGTTACTTTGTGTAGTGAGTAAATGCGGCAAGTTTATTCTAGTAATAAGGGTGCCTCCATCGAGGTTCTGCCCCGTGTTGCAACGTTCTTGCCACTGCCCAATTCAGGAGTGCCCACAAATTAGGTAATACAGCAGCTATTATGCCACACAACTGCAAAGGGTTGCAGGGCTTCAATTCCCCAAAGGCATGCTCTCTGGGGAGGCCTCGCCTTAGGCCTACCTTAGGGGTGCCTTATATGTAAGTAAAGGGAAGGTTTGGGCCTGGCAAGTGAGTGCATTTGTCAGGACAACATGGCAGTACACAACTGCGTGCGCAGACACTACTGTGGTAGTTCTGAGATACATTTAAAGGGCTACTCATTTGAGTGGCACAGCCAGTGCTCCAAGCCCACTAGTAGTATTTGATATACAGGCCTTGGCACACACCTTACCAGGGACTTACCAGTAAATCAAATATGCCAATCATGGATAACCAATCACTGACACAATTTATACAGAGAGCATATACACTTTAGCACTGGTCAGCAGTGGTATTCAGCCCAGAATCCTATAAACAACGTAAACAGGGTACGGAAAATAGGTGGCAAAAGGGAAAAAGTTTTGGGAATAACCTGTCAAAAGGGCCAATTCTAACACGACCCCCTACCAGCCTAAAGCCAGGGGATATCAATCAAACACCTTGATGGACTTCCCTGATTGGGGCGATAGAACATAGACCCTAAGGTAGGACCTAGACAGCCCATAGAGCATAGTGCAGTGTATTTAACCTGTAAGATGTACTTTTCTGTTTTACATGCCCTGATAGTGAAATATTCTTAAATTCTTTTTTCTTACTGCAATGTCTATCTCTCTCATAGGTTACCATTGGGATGACCCACATTCAAGCAAATGCCAAACACTATTTCTCGAAGTAACTTCAAAATGGGTATTAGCACGCAAAGGACTGTGGCAAAAAAGTTCCACAATCATGACAGTGTCTAAAATTACTTCAAAGAACAACTTCAAAATGGATTTTAGCACGCCGGGGATCACAATAGTGTGACACACAGCCTTTGTCCAACTCTTGGATCTCCAGGAAGAAGGACTACTGTGCTGCTTGAGGGACTGCCACTCTGCTGAACTACTTTGCTGTGTTGGCCTGCTGCCTCTTTCCTGGGAGTGAGAAGGACTGGACATGCATCTCTACATCCTCAAAGAACTTTCGTGATTCGAAGGGCTTGTGACTTGCCTCCATTTCTGAAGTTTCAGGGACATCAAGGACTTCCAGCAACCTTTCTTCGGCTGCTGGACTCTGCCATCTGTGAGTCCTGCCCTGTCAAGAGGTGCCAATCCAGTCCTGGGCCTTGGAAGTTGGGTGTGCAGCTGTTTCTCTTGAAAACTCATTCATCGTGGCCTTTGCACTGGTTGAAGATGACGAATCTCCCTCTGATGTAGACACAGCGCTGCTTCAAGGACACTACAGCACTGACTGTACGTCTCAAAGAGGATTCAGCACCCGACTACAAGTTTCGACGATTATACATCACCTGCCTCACAAGAGGTTCGATTTTGACTAGGGGTGGGTGGTGAACTCCATTCCGCTCACAGAGCTTGTGAGGTTTTCTACCTACGTGCTACACTTGGAGAGCGGATTTCAGCAAAAAACTCTGCCTCCCGTGTAGCTGGTAGAGTTTGCCTGAGCCATCCCACCCCATTTCACTGAGGCCCCTTTACGTTCATTTCAACGCTCTCATCCCACCCAGCAAGGATTTTGCAAGGCTACTCTATTCCTGCAAAACATTACCGTTCTACACAAAAAAATATGAACATTCACACTCGCCCATATAAAACAAGAACCATATACGCTGTGCAGTTGCCAAGTTGCCAAGTTTGCATACCTTTTTTTTTTTTTGCATATTTATATATAGCGCGAACTCAACCCGAAGGTATTGGAGCGCTTTACATAGCACCGTATTTACAATACACATTCAGGCACAGGGAGATTAAGTGATTTGCCCAGATGTGGACGTGACCTTGAGGCTCGAACCCTGGTTTCCTGCACCAGCGGCGGCGGCGCAGCCGACGGACCACATCCTCTCCCCTCTCCAATTAAATAAATAAAACGAATTTCGTAGCACGCGCTGCATCGCAAAATGCAATGCAGCGCGCGCTACGAAATTTGTTTTATTTATTTAATTGTTTACTTACCTCCAATTATCCATATTCCAGTTTTTAGTACTCCCCACCCTGCCCCTCCCCCGCCTTTCTGCCCCACGGAACTCCCTCCACGGGCCGCGGCTGCTGACCACCTGTCTACTACTCACATGGGATGAGCATGATTTCAGCTTAATGCTGTTGTCCGTCCGTTGTCACTCTTTAAACGGATGTAATTTGCCACTATGTCAAGCACTACTGGGGTAAATAACAGGTCCTACAGCTGAACGTAGTTCTGTGTGTTTAGTTTGGTAGTAGGTGATGTGCAGCACGACCTAGGATTGGTGTTACCTTTGCTAGCCTAAGTGTGCCACACATAATTCCGATGAGTTCATTGGCTGTAGAACCAAGGTGTGCCTGAACTAGCTGTCCTCTGACAGTTGATTGACGTTACTAACTCGGCTTGCTTAAAAGTAGGGCGGAGCAGAAACCTGCTGAATTCCACAGAGTTTTTTGCAACTCTGCAAAATTCCACGTAGTGTGACTCTGTGGGCTCCGCCCACCCCTACCACTTGGCTACTGAATGTATGGCTCGATGACGACGCATTGCATTCAGCACAAAAGGTTCGGTTGTGACATATCTCCTGACTGCATGATTCAGAACCTAAACATCTTGCTTCTCATTGGCCAGGCTTCCTACGGAAAGGTATTGTTTTCAGTGGGTCCTGAGTGGGTCTTGTAACCAACCCTCACTCTATCACAGTCGGACTGAACTTTTGGATTTACCCCAGTCAAGCATGACCATATGTTCCGCTTGGCACAATATGCGTTTAAGCACTATAATTCAGTTTATTCTTTACAAATTCATGTCTCAAGTTCTACATATTGGATTTTATTTGTTTTGGTCTTGTCTTATTTTAATAATAATATTATTTATGTTTCAGGAATGGTGTGGAGTCTTTATGAGCTGTTTTCACTACTGTGTTACTGTAATGAAAGTGTTGTACAAATACTTTACACATTGCTTCTTGAGTTAAGCCTGAATGCTCTGTGTCAGGCTACCAGAGGGTGAACTTAGGTTAATTTAGTGTGTACATCTGACTTGAATAGGATTCTGGTTCCTGCTTGGATAGGGTATATACCTGTACCAACCAACAAGAAACCAAATTTCTAACACAACATTTCCCTCTTTGTTAAATAAAAAGTGACAGGAATCACTAAAATCACATTTCCCTGAATAATCAGCAAGGTGCTCATGATGGAGCAGGGTTTTTTCTCTAAAACCGAATATCTGCTTCATTTTCGCATGTTATAACTAAAAGTACTACTGATTAATTATTAATGATTAGAAGTTTTTCGAATATTGACTAATCAACCTTATTAACATGAAAATTACATGTGGGAATGCTATTGCATGGCTAAATAACAAGTGAACTAAGTTGGTGAAGCAAACTGACAGAAAACGATGTTGCTTATGTGATGTTATGGTGTTTGCGCTTATAATTAATATGCATTAATGGCTTCTGATGTCGCAAATGGCTAGATAAATACACACACATAAGGGTATTAGCAGGGGAATAACACTGTTTAATCATTTCTATGCAGTAATTCTGTTTTATGTTTATTTTACTTTAAGTTGTCCATTGTGGCCTGCCACAAAATGGCTGCCACACGCAGCCTGCATTGGGGTTGCTGGAAATTTACAGAAAGGCTTCGCTCTGCCTGTGACATTGCACCTCCGGTGAACTGAAAAGCCATAAGAATGATGACAAGTCTGGGACAACAGCCAAAAGCCCCTGAAAGACGGAAAAGTTGATATGAACTGAGAGTGAACCCATTTTTGCAACAAATTCAACTAAATAGAGACATCCGTGAATGTTGCGAATTAGTCATGAACATTCAATTTTGCTATTCATTAGTTGGGACAATCTATGTGAGAACCTTCCGTAAAATATCGAAAAAGTACCGAGATGACATTATTTCCGCCATTCATCCGTTCTGAATAAAGAAATGATACTTTTTAGAATGTAAATTTCAGTATAAATGTAAGTAGACTAGAGAGGTCTAGCGCCACTTCTTCCCGAGCTAATGTTGCGAGGTCCCTATGCTGACGGAGAGGACGATGACTCTACATGATGACAGAAGACTCTAAATCTTCTACAGAGGACCGGTTCTGACTTAGGATCTGACATTTAGACAGAATAGGTAAATATGAGAGAAATTAAATTTGCATTTAATTGGCTTTTCTTGAAATTTTAGATAAATGAACAATCTGTTTGAATTCCTGTCTCGGGTGATTATTTCTGGTCATGTTTATTGATTTATTGTGTATTCTTTGAAATGTATTTTGCTAGATCCACAGCAATCAGCTGGTCGCATTGACCTCAAAGTACAGGCAGATTAGACAGAGCACATGTAAGAAGGTGTTTCTCCTTTACAGGGCACGGATAGAGTGATTTAGGGTGAATGTTGGTGTAATGGGCCCCACCAGCGTGTGATGTGTGTATGCGTGTGTGACTGTGAAATCATTCCGTCTGTGGAAGTAGAGGGGATTCGGAGGCTCTGATCTGCACCAGTTTCTTGGTAGCAGATTGATGGTTAACTATTGTCTTGATCTAGCGAAATTGCGTGTATATAGGCTTGTTGATTATTGATTGATATTTTCACTAACACTATATGTTGAAGTTGTGTTGAGTTCTATGTATTGTGAACGGCTTCTGGGATGTAGGAAGTCGGTGACAGTTCCGTAGTAGAGCAGAGGGAGTGTTGCTCTCGGAAAAAGGCAGGATTGTTGGCCCTGTATGCAGACAGGGAAAACGTGTGACAATTGAAGTTGCGCGTCGCATTGTCTGGGTTCGACAAGGTAGCATCGCCGTGTGTTGCCATTAGAAACGTATTTCTGTGTGAAAGAAGTGTATATGATAGCGAAGGTTATCTGTGAAACTCTGGTCTTAAGTCCCAGGGATCCGTAAGGTTTGCCGTTAAAGCTTACCGCTGGAGAAGTAATAGGTATTCTCGGAGCTTGTTAGAAGGACAGGGCAGAGGTAAGCGCTGCTTTGTTAATGTATGATATAATTCTGTAGTAGGACAGACTGTTCGCTGTTCTCGGGAAAGACAGAATTCTGTGTGAATGTACTACATTTTCTGGTGTGTAAGTGTGTGAATGAGAAAGCATACTGGTTAATTGTGAAACTCTTAGGAGCGTTCCGGAGGGAAACAGTTAATTGATTCATGTTAGAAGGGTAAAGTAGAGGGATGTGCTACTTTATCAACGGAAGTAACGATTCTGTAGTAAGGCAGAGGTAAGCGCTGTTCTCGGGAAAGGCATTATTCTCGTGGGAAAGGTCTTTTGCTGTTCTGTGGCTAGCGAAACAGACAATGGAGATGTTTGTATGTTGTAACTAACAGACTCGTAGAAGTTGAAACAAAGTCTACCGAGTAGTTTTGTAAAGGAGGGGTAGACGCAAGAGGCAGGAGACAGGAGCAGAAGCGACTGCAGCGACTACTGACGTCAGGGAGACCGCGCTGTGATTGGACAGTGGGTTGGCACGGAGGAAGCGCAGAGATTGGTGTGCTAGTGTACGCCGCGCTAGGATTGGGAGATATACAGGGTGACGTAGACGCTCCAGGATTGGTGCGTTGGTGTGAGTCGCGCTAGGATTCGCGGACTGAGTCAGTGACGTGGACGCTCCAGGATTGGTGCGTTAGTGTGAGTCGCGCTGCAATTGGACAAAAGATCGTACAGCTGTAGTAAGAGTAAACAGCTAGTGGAAAATAAGAAAAATGTATTACCATGCAGAGGAAAAGAAGAAAAAGTCCTTGTTCAGGAAGGGTAAAACCTGGTTTGACAAGGATAAAGACATAGTGACAAGAGAAGGACAGTTATTGCCCCCGATAAGAACCCCGGCATCCTTCATGGTTGCGAAGTATGGGTATCATACCTGTATTTGGTTAGACAACTGGGTGAAATACACTAAAGATGACGGAGTGTTAGCGTTCCCAGAACATGGTTCATTTAATCTGGCCATACTGAGGAACTTACGAGAGCAGATGATGAATCTAGAGCCTCGGCCTAGGCCGACGCAATTTGAGGCATTAACTGAATGGGAAGACGAAATGCATGAACGAGAAAAGCAGAGGGGTGGGGGTAATTACAGATATATGTTTGGGCGAAAGTATGATCGCGAAACCCATCATGACAGAATGAGAAGGCGGCGAGATGCCAGTATGACCGAAGGGTTATATCCTGTAAGAACCGCAGAGGAATCAGGAGGGAGAAAATGTACAGAGAAAGCACATAATGTAGAGACCAGAAGATATGGGGCAAATGAGTCTGATGAAGATATCTTAGAGGACATGCTCTACAAAAGACCACCCCTGTATAGAAGAGAACCAGAGGTAGGAACAGCAGTTACCCCAATGAGAAACACCCTGCGGGTTATAAAGACAGAGGCTACAGCCCCTGAGCTGAAAAGCAGTTGTTCTCTGGCGGAAAGAGAAAGAGAGAGGGAAAGAGAGAGAGATAGAGAAAGAGAGATAGAGAGAGAGAGAGAGAGAGAGAGAGAGAGAGAGAGAGAGAGAGAGAGAGCAAGAGAGAGATAGAAAAAGAGAAAGAGAGAGAGAGAGAGAGAAAGAGAGTTAGAGAGAGAGAGAGAGAGAGAGAGAAAGAGAGATAGAGAGAGAGAATGAACTTGAAAATGAAAAGACCAGAGAACTAGCAAGAACTACATCTGAACTAACAGAGAAAATCAGGGAGCTGACTAAGAATCTTGAGGCTGTTACAGTGCCTGTGACAATAGGCCCGGTTATGCCGATTTTTGACAAGCAGAGGACGGGTGAAAATGGTTTGACAGTGCCATATGTGGGCAATAGGTTGATTGTACCTCCGGAACAGGCAGAAATGAGAGCGGGAGAAACACAGTGGAGAACAGGAGAAAATCAGTGGAGACATACTGTATGTGGAGGGGAAATGAGTGTGCAGACTAACTCAAGTTTGAATTCTGGATGTATGGAAGGGAACAGAGGATCAATTCTGGAACCGCAGAGGGTGGCAGAACCAGGGGGTGCGGAAAAATCTGTGATAACTGCTGAAGATTTGAATCACTGGCTGAAAACATTACAGAAAAAGGAGAAAGAGTCACAGGGAATGGATGTAGCTAGGCTACGTATGGGAATGGAAGAATTGATAGTAGGAACCATACCTACAGAAACACTGAAGAATTATGAGGAAAGGGAGATTCTCTTTTTATGTAAGAGTATCACATGGAGAGCAAAGAACATACATGACAGGTTGAAAGGAATAGCCAGTGAAGTGGGAATTGACATGGATAAGGTGAAAGCTTTACAGAAAACATACCGAGTGGATTTTTCAGACAAAGATATTGAGAATCTGAACAATGCAGGCTGAACAGGACAGATTAAAGAAATGATTGCCTTGTTAAGGAAATGGGGAGATGTAGAAAGATGGAAGGACAGATGGTATCGAAAGCGAGAGGATGGAGTGGATAGAACCTACTCAGCATTTCCCCTGACAGAAAAAGAAAAGGCAGTGACAGCTTACCCCATGAGAGAGATTCCAGGAGGTGGGCACGTACATGTCCCATGGACCAGACAGGATATTTTGTCATTTACGAATGATTTCCCTCGATTAAGGGAAAAGCCAGTGGAGTGGTACAGACAAGTCGACAGATTTGTAAAGCTGTCAAAAGTACTGTGGATTGACCTGAATAGTCTGTTTGATATAATTGTACCAGCAGACCTGTGGGCAGAATGTAAAATAGTCATGGACTGGCCCTCTAAGGAATACCCGAGAGATCAGTAGACAGGAGCTCCAGACCTGGAGGTAATGAAAAAGTATGAGCAGGTTATGGCCTTCTTGAAAAATAAAGTACCCCCCAAGGAGACAGATTGGGTTAAAATAGACCGAACACATCAGGAATTGAAAGAATCAGTCCATGCTTACTATGAAAGACTGATACTAGCTTTTAAGCAGTTCAGTGGAGATGAACACCTGGGTGACAAGGATCTGAGTCATTTTGTGTACAGATTTGTGTATGGTTTGCGGCCTGAAATCAGTGAAATGATACGGCAGCATACCGTGGACTGGCAGAGTAAGAAGATTGATGAGATTTTGAGACATTCAAAATACTTCAGTGATGAGATTGAGGCAAAGCAGAGAAAACTAAAAGAAAAGGCAATGTGGGCACAGGTGAAAGTTGCAGAAAGACAGGAAGCTCAGCTGGTTGAACAGGTAAATAACCCAGGAAATAAACCCAAATATGGTCCAGGAAAAGGGAAAGGGAACATAGAAGAGGCCAAAAAGAAGTTCCCGTGCCACAACTGTGGAAAATTGGGGCACTGGAAATCCGAGTGTAAGAATCCACCGTCCACTAACGATGATAATTCATCATTGAATTCGCAGGTGCAGAGTGAGGGGTGTGGTCAGCATCGGCAACAGCAGAAGGCTGATAAGCAGCAGAATCAGGTGCCAAAACCACCCTTGCCACAGAGAAAAGGATCCCAGAAGTACAGCCAAGAATCGGGGTTCTACGATGAAGAACAGGTAATCAAACCAAAACGCGCAAGCGCTGTATCTCAGTACTGGCTGAAAAATGAGGAAAGTGACTCTGAGGGAGACTTCTGACGGTGCCGAAGAGAGGAGGAGGAGTGCGTACTTGGCGCAACTCTAGACATAGACCAGGCAGGACCTTTTTTAGACGGGAAAATTAGTGGTGAAAGTATCACTTTCCTAGTTGATACTGGGGCTACGAGATCAACTGTCAGGTCAGCTGATATAAAGAATCTTCCTCTCTCGGACGAAGCGATCCAAGTGGTTGGTGTGTCCAACACACAGATCAAAACACTACTTACTAAACCAGTAAAGGTTAGAATAGGGAAATTTTCAGACATGCACCGATTCGTGGTGTGTGACACCAGTCCAGTGAACCTGTTAGGCAGGGATCTGATGTGCAAAATGAATTGCACTATTTTCTGTACTCCAGATGGAATAACCTTTGAGACACCTGATGAGGATGTGCTATACAGAATGACCATGGATAACAGAGAATGTGAGGCTTTGGAGACATATGCAATATTTAATCCTGATGCATTACCCCCAGAATTGAAACAGACAGTGAAAGCAGCAGTTTGGGATTTTACTGGAGAAGATGTGGCCCTGATGAGAAATGTAGATCCAGTAAAGATTACTGTAAAAGAGGGAGTCGTTTACCCAAATATACCGCAATACAGATTGACACCTGAAATAATAGAAGGAATAACAACCTTAATTGAAAAGATGATCCAGCAAGGGGTGTTAAGAGAAATATTGAGCAGCCCATGTAATTCACCGATAATGGGACTGAAGAAACCTAATGGAAAGTTCAGAATAGTACAAGATTTGAGAAAGATTAACAAGATTGTTGTGCCATGTTGTCCAATTGTGCCAAATCCGTCAGTGATTTTGTATCAGATTCCTCATGATGCAGAATGGTACACGATAATTGATTTGTGTCATGCTTTCTTTTCAATCCCGTTGCATCATGACAGCCAGCCAATATTTTCATTTAGATTTGGAGAACGGATTCTGGCATGGTGCCGAATCCCACAGGGGTATACAGAGAACCCCTCAATATTCAATCAATTGCTAAAGAAATCTCTGGAAAGTCTGACAATGCCTGAAAATTCAGTCTTGGTCCAATACATTGATGACCTACTTGTGGCATCAAAAACACGTGAAGCTTGTGAAGTAGATACCATTGCATTACTGAATCACTTGGCAGATGGAGGATTAAAGGTATCTCCAGCCAAATTGCAGTTCTGTAAGAAAGATGTCCAGTATCTGGGACACAATATTGAGAAAGGCCTGAGAAAAGTGACTATTGACAGAATCAAAATCATTAGGGGAATGAGAGCCCCAATGACACAAAGAGAAGTGAGAATGTTCCTGGGAATGGTAGGTTACTGTCGTCAGTGGATAAGTAATTTTTCCCTGATTGCCAAACCATTGATAAAATTGACCAAAAGTGAGGTGAAAGACCCATTAGAACTAAACCCAGAAGAAATGGCTGCATTCAGAGAGCTGAAAGACAGACTTTGTGAAGCTCCCGCCCTAGGGATGCCTGATTATGAAAAGGAATTTGAATTGTACTGTAGTGAGAGAAATGGATGTGCACTTTCAGTGTTTATCCAGAAACACGGACGACTGAGAAGACCAATTGCCTATTTTTCAGCAACTCTTGCCCCAGTAGCTGTGGGTTTGCCAGGTTGCCTGAAAGCAGTAGCTGCTACATGCAAAAGTTTGGAACAAAGTGAGGGAATCGTAATGGGATACCCTGTACGGGTATTCGTACCTCATGATGTAGCTATCCTTTTAACAAGGAGTCGGACACAGTTCATGTCTCATAGTCGGCTGACTAAATATGAGAAAGTCATTCTTGGTGCAACCAATGTAAGTCTGGAGAGATGTGTGAATGTGAATGCAGCGACACTGTTACCTGATGCTGAATGTGTGGGTGTGAGAAATGATGTTGATCATGACTGCCTGGATGTACTTGATTACTGCACAAAGCCAAGACCAGACATAAGAGATCTACCACTGCCTGAAAGTGATCATGTGTTGTTTGTGGATGGGTCTTGTCTGAGAACAGATGAAGGAGTGTTGAGTGCTGCATATGCTGTATGTAAAGTCTCGGAAGTCGTGGAAGCATCACCTTTGAAAGGAGTTAAATCCGCTCAGGTGGCAGAACTGGTGGCACTGACAAAGGCATGCAAGATTAGGAGGAGTGTGAGAGTGACTGTGATGACTGACAGCCAGTATGGCTTCGGAGTTGTCCATGATTTTGGCCAGCTATGGCTACAAAGAGGTTTCCTGACCTCATGTGGAACTCCCATAAAGAATGCTAAAGTGGTTGGAAAACTGCTAAAGGCGATACAGCTGCCTAAAGAACTAGCAGTTGTAAAATGTGCTGCTCATGGTCATGGTGATGATTTTGTAACAGTTGGTAACAAGTTTGCCAATGACACAGCACAATATTGTGCAAGGAACAATCACTCAATTAACAGGAGCAAAGAACGGGAAATGTCTTCTTGTTCATTAATGTTTACTAATGAAGTGGGGACATGGGAGGAAGTAAAACAGCTGCAGGATGAGGCAGAAGATGATGAAATGAGAGATTGGGTGAAGGCAGGTTGTGCACCTAGAGAAAAGGATCATGTGTGGGTCTACAGGGATGGAAGACCAGTCATGCCAAACAGCATGCTGTCAACAATGGCAAGGATGTATCATGGCCAAGGACACTTGGGAAGGGATGCTATGATAAGAGCCTTTAAGCAAACCTGGTACAGTCCAAAGTTCAGACTGATAGCAGAAAGTCTCTGTCAGAGATGTCTGATATGTCAGCAATTTAATCCTGGAAAGAAAACAGTGGTGAGCTTAGGAACAATAGGCAGAGAGGGAGGACCCTTCACAAGAATGCAGATAGATTTCATTGAAATGCCCCCAGTCAACAGGTTGAGGTATGTCCTGGTGGTGGTCTGTTTGTTCTCAAGATGGGTGGAGGCGTACCCGACAAGAAGAAATGATGGGATAACAGTGGCCAAATTACTGTTAAGAGAGTTCATCCCAAGGTACGGGTTCCCAGTAACCATTGAATCAGACAGAGGAGGACATTTTTATAATGAAATTATGAGTCTAATTTGTGAAGCATTGAGTGTACAGCAGAAGTTGCATTGTGCTTACAGACCAGAGGCTTCTGGGGTTGTTGAGCAGAAGAATGGCACTATAAAAAACAGAATTGGCAAAATGTGCCTAGCCACAGGAATGAAATGGCCCGATGTCTTGCCTCTAGTCTTGATGACCATTAGGTCTACTCCAGACAGAACAACAGGTTTGAGTCCACATGAAATTATCATGGGACGTGCTATGAGGCATGCATATGTACCAGTGAACAAGCTGATGACTATAACTGATGACATGATTTTGGATTACTGCAAAGGCCTGGCTGACGCAGTTCATTCTGTGTTTCACCAGGTTGGAGAAGACGCCACCACACTTGAAAAGAAACCGGCCCATGATCTGAGCCCAGGGGACTGGGTAAGGAATTGCCTGCTTCCAAGGTGGGGAAGGCCAAGACAAGTCATCTTGACCACAACGACTGCTGTGAAGTGCGCTGGTGTGAAGAATTGGATTCATGCAAACCACACACTGAGAGTTCCAAATCCAAGAGATGGTACTGGAAAAGAATACTTTGAAGAATCAGATTCCAGTGATGATGCAGACAGTGAGGCAGTAAGAAGGAAAAAGAATCCTGAAAGTGGGGAAAGCGAGTCAAGAGAAGCTTTCATCCCACCAGAAGAGGTTCTGAAGAGAACAGTGCCAACTGCAGAAGCGAGTTCAGACTCAGAAGAATTGCCTGAGGTTCCAATTGACAGTGAATAACACAAAAAGAAAGAAAGAAAAGAAAAGAACATTCCAACAGAAGAGACACCTGAGTCACATGAAGGAATTGGACAAGTTCCACCTGAGATAAATACTGAAGAAAAAGGGACAGACAAAGACAGAGAGGGACAGATTGCGGAAAAACCCAGAGGAGGTGTAGGGAACATCAACAACAAGCTAGGTGAAGGGACAAGTAGACAGCAAGAAGATTGCGTGTCGGAGACCCGAGGAGGGACAGAAACAGGGAAATCTCAATTAGTGGAAAAAGAGACTGTTGGAGGAAAAGAAGTTGTTAAAGAAAAGAAAGCTGTTAATGAACCAGTAGCAACTGAAACAGAGTCTGATGAAAGTGACAATGAGGCATATGGAGGACGAGTTTTGAGAAAGAGAACTTGGCTTGGAGAAAGAAACAATAAAGAAGGAAAGCAAAAGAGAAATGCTAAAGGAGATCTTTGGCCAAATAAGATAAAGAGACTGAGGTACAGACTGACACGAGTTAACTCTTCGAGAGCTGAGCAGGTGAACGAAGTGTCAAGTCAAAATCCAACCAAAGAAGAAGAAACAAAGATACCTGAAAGAGAAAAAAAAATAAGAAAACCAAACCAGAGGTACAAGTCACCGGAATGGACGTATGTGGCGCTGCCTAAAGAAGGAGAAGAGGCGGACAGCCAAGAAAGTCCAGAGGAGGCTTTACTGAAGGAGGTTGCTGAAGAAGAAGCTGTGGGAATCCTGAGAGTTATCTTATGCGACATTGGAGAAGAGACGGATGTTCAGGACCTGATACAGTTTGATGATGATGAAGAGACAGTGAAAAGTGATGAAAACCCAAATTGAGTAAATCCAAGGAAAATCACTTGGAGAAGAGAAGAAGAAGTAGTACTAAAAATTAGTAGAGTTTAATAATCTGGTGGGTACTTGCTGCCCTTAAAAGTTAAGTAAAGGAGTAGAAGAGGCTAAGTCAAAAGACACGGTCAGATTAACAAGATGGCTAACACTGAGAATAAAAGTAGATGTACCTTTCTGAAAAGATGGTGCAAAATGTGCTGCTGCTGTACAGGTTTATTAATGCTGCTTTGGAGCGTGCTTGCTCTACTGATTTCATTCAGAGTCACTATAGACACTTTAGAAGGTCATACTGAGAACAAGACTAATGTAGGGAAGAGTCCATTAAAGGTAGTTCCAACTAGAACTAGTAATGTACATATACATAAAGATAGGTCAATTAATGATTTTTCTAGCAATGTGTTTTCTAAATTGTGGTATGAGTACGTAAAGACAATGGAAGTAAGGGATTGCTACGTCTGCATGCAATTACCTGCCTCTGTTTCGGAAGGAGTGACTTATCATCATCTTCCGGCTACGTATGGAATTTCCTGTAGTGTGTTGATTAGTATTTTTTATCAATTAGGGAAATTAGATTACAATATGTCTAATATAGATAATATTCTTGGGCAGTTGCCTATGAATAAAGAGCTGAATCCTGCAAAGGATGCTAACACTTTAGGTGAAATTTTTCTAGAAACTAAAGAATTAACCTTAGACTATGTTTTTAGAAACAATTTAACTTGCGAGTTGAAAAATGGAGCCAGTCCAACTATGGCTATAGATGCCCCACAGAAAGGGAAACTGTGCATTACCAGGAAGAGATCCCAATATGATGATTATTTCATAGGGACTAGTGAGTGCCATGATACATACTTTATTGCAACCGGATGGGGATTTAGAGGAGGAGAAGATCCAGTTTTTCCGGGAGTGTATTATATTTGTGGGAACAAGGCTTATTACCATTTGCCTGACCATTGGTTTGGTACATGTTATGTTGGCCTGGTCTTTCCAAAGATTTTTCACATGAATAGAGTAGATGATGCTGAACATTCTAACACATTAACACGATATAAAAGAGAAACATGGACAGAAATTGTAGGAGATATTTTTGGAGCTTTAATTCCAGCAGTGGGAATTTCTTTAAATGCATATGGCATTCGGAAGCTGTCAACAGTGGTAGATCGCTTGTCAACAAGCACCGCTGGAGGCTTTCTTTTGGTTAATACAGAAATGGTTGATTTGCGTGCTATGGCAATGCAAAATCGACTTGCCCTTGACATTCTTTTGGCAAAAGAGGGTGGAGTTTGTGGAATGCTGAAAGTTCAACATTGTTGCACTTACATTCCTGACGAAAGCAAAGATCTAAAAGTTTACATCAAAAATATTACTGATTTGCATGAAGAATTAGTACCACTGGAAGCTGAAAGTATCTGGACTAAAATGGCTAACAAGATGATTGCTATTAAGAATTTTGTAGCTAAAATAGGTAGTACCATATTTGGTAAGATATTATTTCCATTAACTTGTGTAATAGTTGCACTATTGATTCTTAGGTTAGGATTTATGTGTTGTAGATATAGAAGAAATAAAAAGAAAATCACAAAAGAAAATGTTAAAAAGAGACAAAAGAAATCAGAAAGAGATCCACAAGAAATAGAACTTGAAGAGCTAAGAGAAAGCATGTATATAGAAACTAAAAAGGAAGATGAGATGGAAACTAGGGTCTAAAATAAGAACAAGAAGACATTTCAAATTATTCTAAAAGGGGAAACTAAATTGATTTTTTTGGGGGGTTTGATTTTTTTTGTGGTGATTATATATCACCAAAGGGGGGATTGATGGAGCAGGGTTTTTTCTCTAAAACCGAATATCTGCTTCATTTTCGCATGTTATAACTAAAAGTACTACTGATTAATTATTAATGATTAGAAGTTTGTCGAATATTGACTAATCAACCTTATTAACAAGAAAATTACACATGGGAATGCTATTGCATGGCTAAATAACAAGTGAACTAAGTTGGTGAAGCAAACTGACAGAAAAGGATGTTGCTTATGTGATGTTATGGTGTTTACGCTTATAATTAATATGCATTAATGGCTTCTGATGTCGCAAATGGCTAGATAAATACACACACATAAGGGTATTAGCAGGGGAATAACACTGTTTAATCATTTCTATGCAGTAATTCTGTTTTATGTTTATTTTACTTTAAGTTGTCCATTGTGGCCTGCCACAAAATGGCCGCCACCCGCAGCCTGCATTGGAGTTGCTGGAAATTTACAGAAAGGCTTCGCTCTGCCTGTGACCTTGCACCAACTGAAAAGCCATAAGAATGATGACAAGTCTGGGACAACAGCCAAAAGCCCCTGAAAGACGGAAAAGTTGATATGAACTGAGAGTGAACCCATTTTTGCAACAAATTCAACGAAATAGAGACATCCGTGAATGTTGCGAATTAGTCATGAACATTCAATTTTGCTATTCATTAGTTGGGACAATCTATGTGAGAACCTTCCGTAAAATATCGAAAAAGTACCGAGATGACATTATTTCCGCCATTCATCCGTTCTGAATAAAGAAATGATACTTTTTAGAATGTAAATTTCAGTATAAATGTAAGTAGACTAGAGAGGTCTAGCGCCACTTCTTCCCGAGCTAATGTTGCGAGGTCCCTATGCTGACGGAGAGGACGATGACTCTACATGATGACAGAAGACTCTAAATCTTCTAGAGAGGACCGGTTCTGACTTCGGATCTGACATTTAGACAGAATAGGTAAATATGAGAGAAATGAAATTTGCATTTAATTGGCTTTTCTTGAAATTTTAGATAAATGAACACTCTGTTTGAATTCCTGTCTCAGGTGATTATTTCTGGTCATGTTTATTGATTTATTGTGTATTCTTTGAAATGTATTTTGCTAGATCCACAGCAATCAGCTGGTCGCATTGACCTCAAAGTACAGGCAGATTAGACAGAGCACATGTAAGAAGGTGTTTCTCCTTTACAGGGCACGGATAGAGTGATTTAGGGTGAATGTTGGTGTAATGGGCCCCACCAGCGTGTGATGTGTGTATGCGTGTGTGACTGTGAAATCATTCCGTCTGTGGAAGTAGAGGGGATTTGGAGGCTCTGATCTGCACCACTCACACTTGTCAGTCGACTTGGGGGATCTGAGATGGTTGAGGTCCATCTTGATCGGGCAAAGGTGACATAGGCTCAGGTATTTACGCCAGAACTGCTGGCAGGGCACCTCATGCATGGTTTCAGTACTCGACAAGTGTAGCAGTAGGAATTTAAAATGGGATGTGCCCTGAGTTATTGATTGTCCAGGACGATGTGCTGTCACCATATGTCCCTTACACGCCACAACCTGTAAATGAACACAGGCAAAAGGAGGGTCTGTTTTTTGTCTCGTCTCTGCTTAGCCAGCACCCAGTCTCCTTTGTCAAAGACTGTCTCCTGGGCATGGTAATGCAGATCTGCATATGTTTTCAATTTTCTTTTCTGAGTCACGTCAGTGTCTTAAACCTTTTCAGTTTTCACTCATTGATCCTGGGTCCATTGAGGCAATTTTTGTTCTGGAGGCTCTCCCTCATAGCAAGGGGGCTCGACTCTCACCGTGGGAGAGTGCAGGTGTAGATCGATAGGCCCAGAAAGCCTGGCATAGGGTTTGGTTTAGATCAATTCCCTCAATGGGACCAGAGGGGTGTACTCTTTTGGTGTTTGATGTAGAATCAGACAGGAAATTCTTTGAACTCTTGCTGTTAAAGGGCTGGCCATTGTCAGATTTGAGATTTTCAGGGATGCCCCAATTGGCAAGGATGTCATCAGGCTTTTATGTGACTTTGTCATGGCTTATCAAAGATAGGTCTTCCCCTATAGGAAAATGTGAATATTCATCTATGACTGCCATGAGATGGTGTGTGTAGGAGAGTAGGATCTGCTTCTTATGGTTACCCCCACTTTTTGCTGATGTTTCACTATTATTCGACTTTAGTCTGGCTGGGGCCCTGCTATTCAGGACCCCAGCCTAGCTGCTTCTTCTCTAAATTGAGTCCATGTACCTTAGGTTCAACACAGATTGGATTCTGGGGTGCCCTTATAAGTCCCTAGTATATGGTATACTATGTACCCAGGGCAGAGATACCCCAGACGCCTACCAGGGGCTGCAGCATGTATTATGCCACCCCCAGAAAGCCCTCCAAAATTACACCACTGGTCTGCTACTACAGCCTGGGTAAAGTGGTGCATGCACCCCTTACAGAGATATAGGTTCACTATATCTCACCTATCACTGCACATATAAACCTATCAGTCACCCCTATGGCAGGCCTTATCAATCCTGAAGGCAGAGTGCTTGGTTTTGTGTGAGAGGGTGCCCATGCATGAGCTTAGCCCCTCTGCAGCCTTCGGAATCTCTTCTCCGGGGTTGTCTGGGATGCAGCCTGACCATATACTCTTAAGTGCATTATAACCAAACGGTAAACGCTAACTTTGGACTGGCTGCACGGAAACATGTTGTGTTTGGTGTCAAACACCTTGGAATCATACCCCCACACCAGTAACAGGTGTCAGAGTATGAACCCACCCTTTTAGAGGGAGAGACATGACAGCACCCGTATACCCGGTCCCAGCTAACAGAGCCCTGGCATCACAAAATGGATGCTGCGAGCCACAGACACAGGTCTGGCCTCCTACTGCTGCCCGAAACTCCAGCTGGGGAGGCCTGGACAATAGGTTTCCTGTCAAAGAGAGGTATTACCACCTCCCAAACAGGCCTTAGTGGATTAGGGCTGGGTGGGAGCACTTTGAAGTCTGCACTGGGGGCACATTTGGTGTCCCTGTGCATAGTCCAGCTTAAACCGGTTGCCGGGTCTACCAGCCCCTGCTCTGGTGTGAAACTGGACAAAGGAAATAGGTGTAGCCTCCCCTCTTTCCTGACCCTCCCATAGGTGGGTCCCCAGAGTATGTCCAACCCCTTCCTTGGGTATAAGAAAGGAACCCCTGGCTACTGGACTTTAGATATCCCTGGCCGAAACTCTGAAACTGAATCCTGGAACTTCGACGATCGGTTCAACGCCAGATGACTGAAGAATCTCCCTTGGAGTAAAGGAGTTACTCCCCTGCTTGGCAGGCATCAAAGACGCATCTGTCCGGTCTGCATCCCCGAAGCTCCTGCCGGACGCCGAAGACTTTGCAGCCCAGGAGGTGGATTTTCAGACTTCCCAGAGGCAGAACCAAATCCCCAGCAAAGCTGAGACCCGTAGCCCTCGTGAGTACCGTGGAACCGGAACCCCTGGACACCGTGCACATTTGCAAGTGCATCAGTTTCTCGACATTCCTTGAGGCTGTGAATTGGTTTACTTGTAGCCCACACCCCTAGCAGAGAATCAACTGAAGACTGTTGGCCCACCCATTCCGAGTGACCCGTGGGCCGCCACTTTGTTATTCCTCTTGAGGTCCCTTTGCGATCCCTGGTCCGTCAACTGGTGGGCCCCAGTGAAGGCAACTCTTCCTTTTGATTGGGCTTCCCTGGTTGCTCCAGATGTGCCCAACTCTCCATTGCTTGGGGAGTCCCCATGACCTTGCTGGTCCGCATCGAAGCATTTCTTCTCTCCCTGCGTGGGTTGCTGTTGCCAAAATTGTTATGTCCAATCCGGGCACCGACGCAGCAGCACTCAACATCCTTTGTGGGACAACTCGAATCCAGCTCCTGGTTGTCCTCAACACCTCCTGGACCTCGTGGCTAAAGAGTCAAGCTTCCCCTCTTCTCACCTGAAGCACCCGACATCTTTTGGCATTCGTCTATCGTGCCCCTGGTCACTGGCTAGTGACCCAGACTCTGTCCCCTCTGCTTTCAGGTTCTTTACATCTTTGATCCAGGCTTGGATCTCTTCGGACACTTCTCCTCTTCCTGGCATCAGCACTTTTCTACAAGCTGCCATTGAAAACGACGATGCGACCCGACACCATTTGACACCTATGCACCCGGCTTCCCTGGGTGAGGTAACACGAGTACTCTAGTGCTCCAGTGGGTGTTGGCCCTAGAACTATCTAATTCCAAAAGGCTTTGTTCCTTGTCCACTCCTAAGTGTCCTTAAACTTTAAAAATCTAACCTCGACTTTCCCCATGGAAGCTAATGGGAGCTCACAGCTGTGTTCACGCACTGCACACGGCCCCTGTGGGTCCCCTGTGTCACTACTTTAGGTGGTTCCTTGGGGTCCCAGCGATTCTACAGGCTCTAGGCCTTGTGTCTAGTCAAGTCGGGCTTCTTATACCACTTTCTTAGTATATGGTTTGGTCCGCCCCTAAGGCCTAATGTGTATTGTGCTAATTTACTGTAATATTTGAAGTGTAACTTATGTGCTTTTGCCTCTAGCCTCATAAAGAGACTAGAGGGATGTGTTTATTAATAAATACATATATTTTATATATATACCTGGTCTGGTCTCCTTTTATTTAGACACTCAAGAGATTATAGACTGGTAAAACAAGCTGCTTTACATTCCTTCAATACTTAGCCTGACGGCTGCTCTCTATAACTACCACTAGGATAGCTTTCAATAAATATTTTCTTTAACCTATCATCAATAAGGGGTTGTTTGGACTGGTGCAAGGTGTCCACTATAACTAGTGGACAGCATATACCAGTCCAACTTCTCACATTGATGGCGGCGGTTGGGATTCAAGCTTGTCTTTGTTTTTACCAGATAATCTCAAGTGAGTGACTAACTGAAAACCACTAAAGGTACCTACGGTACATATAATACAAGCTTAAACTACAGTAAGTTCTACTGAACTTAGAGTTGTGTGTCATGGGCTTACCACACCCTTTCTACAACTCAAGAGAGTTTAGTAGGCCACACTAGAGTAGGTAGTGCATACACCACACCTCACTAGTGATGTCTTCAAGGCCAGGAATCAGTGGGTCCCTGCCAGAAGTCAGTGGTCTTCTAGCCTCCAAGTATGACAAACTCCCATTCTTTCTTGGAATTGAGAGCATTGTGTAGTACTAGGAAGTTGAAGACAGGCAATAGTGCAAACACCCAGTCCCTCATAGAGGTACTGCTCTTGGATGATCTCAGAAAGACCGCAGAGTCTGAAGGGGTAGACAGAGTGGGTGGGGCAGCTGCTGAGGAAGGGCCCAGGGGTACAGACACCCCTGACCTCTGGAGCTGGCCAGGACGATGACAATGATCCTAACCTGGAAGATGCAACTCCTCCTGAAGATGAGGAAGATGGCCTTGTTGGCCCTCTCTTTACTCCACCAGGAAGAGTTGGGAGTGTGCCTAGACAGTCCATATCTCCTTCTCAGGAGTCTAACCATTCTGAGACCTCCACTGGGACCTCTGTTTCCTCTCATAGGAGGGAATCCTCTCATGAGAGAAAAGAGAGACTGGTCAAGTATGAGGAAGCTCAGCTTAGGATCAGAAGAGAGCAGATAGCCCTAGAAAGGGAGACCCTAGAGCTTCAGAAAACTAGAAAGAAGCTGGGGCTAGAGCCCCATGGTGGCAGCAACTTCCCTATTGCTAGGGAGAGGTCTCATGACCATAGTAACCTAAACATGATTGTCCCTCCCTACCAGAGTGGGGATGACATCCACAAATGGATTACTGCACTAGAAAGGACCTGTAAAGTACAGAGGGTCCCCCAGGAGCAGTGGGCAGCAATCTTGTGGCTCTCCTTTGCAGACAAAGGCAGAGATAAGCTCTTCACTGTAAGAGAAGAGGATGCTGATGATTACCAAAGCTTGAAGAGTGCATTGATTGATGGGTTTGGCCTAACCACTGAACAATATAGGTTAAAGTTCAGGGATACCCAAAAAGCACAGAATCAATACTGGGTGGACTTTGTAGATTGTGCTACTAAGGCTCTGGAGGGCTGGTTACTTGGCAGTAAGGTGTGTGATTTCACAGGATTGTACAACTTAATTATGAGGGAGCAAATCCTTAACAATTGTCAAAATCAGCTGTTGCATCAGTACCTGGTGGACTCTGATCTGACCTCTCCACAAGAATTGGGAAAGAAGGCAGACAAATGGGTCAGAACCAGGGTGAAGCAGAAGGTTCAGAACCAAGGTGGTGACCCAAAGAAGCAAGATTCCAAGAACTCTGACAAGGGTGGGGAAAAGGGTAAAAACCAGAAGTCTTCCCAAGGTCCCCAAAAATCTTCATCTGGGGGGCAGTCCCAATCTAACAAAGGTAAAGCCAAAAGAAACCATGGTGTAAAATCTGTAAACAAAAAACCTATTGGACTAGTAACTGTCCAAAGTCCAAAGACTCAACTCCAGCCACCATTGCCCCTAAGGCAACTGTTCCCCCTGGTGCAGCTACAATTGGTGGTACTCAGAATAAGGGTGTAGTAGGGTTAACCCTGGGTTCTGAGATGGACTCTGGCCTAGTCAGAGTTCCAACTCAGGCTGTCCTGATCTGTGATGGAGGGATGGATATGTGCTCCTTTAGGAGTCCCAGTAACTTGGGCAAATACAGACAGCAGCCTTTGATAAACGGAAAAGAGGCTTTGGCATTCAGGGACACAGGAGCAAGTGTCACAGTGGTGACAAAAGATCTTGTGGCTCCTGACAAGATTATACTTGGTGAAATGTACCAAGTGACCAATGCAAGAAATGTCAGGACAGACCATTCCTTGGCAGTTGTTAATTTCTCCTGGGGAGGGGTAACTGGCCTCAAAAAGGTTGTGGTAAGTGCAGACCTCCCTGTTGAATGTTTGCTTGACAATGATCTAGAAACTTCAGCTTGGGCAGAAGTGGAGCTCAGGACACATGCAGAGATGCTAGGAATCCCTGCACATATATTTGCTGTGACCAGGTCACAGGCCAAAATGTCTAACACTGAACAGGCCCTGGATTCTGAAAGAATGGACCAGGTGCCTCCCAAGAGGAGGAGCAGTAGGGTTAAGGCAGTGCCTTCCCCCCTGTCTTAGAGTACAGATCAGCCTCCTGAGGGAGATGATCTTAGTCCTGAAGAAGGAACTGTCCCAAAGACGCTTGAGCCTGACCAGGTTGAGTTCTAAGAAACAGGGGGGCCTTCCAGGGCAGATCTGAGCAAGGAGCAGATGAGCTGCCCCGCTCTTAAACCCTCAGAAAGCAAGCTGCTGATGAGGCTGCTGGGAATGCTAGTGGCACCCATAACTTTTATTGGGATGATGGACTCCTATATGCAGAGAGTAGAGACCCCAAGCCTGGTGCTTCCAGGATGTTGGTAATACCTTTGAAGGTTAGGGGCTTCCTATTGACACTAGCCTATAATATTCCCCTAGCAGGACACCTGGGCCAAAACAAGACTCGGGACAGAATTATTCCTCACTTTCATTGGCCCCACATGTCTGAAGACATCCAGGAGTTTTGTCACTCCTGTGTCACCTGTCAAGCCAGTGGCAAGGCAGGTGGGACCACAAAGGCCCCCCTGTGGTGGGGGTTCCCTTTGAGAGGGTTGGGATTGATATAGTTGGCCCAATGGATCCTCAAACAGCATCTGGGCACAGATTTATGCTGGTGGTGGTGGACCATGCAGCTAGGTACCCAGAAGTCATCCCACTTAGGACCACCACAGCACCTGTGGTGCAAAGGGCCCTCTTGGGTGTATTCTCAAGAGTGGGTTTCCTAAGGAGGTAGTATCTGACAGGGGTGCACACTTCATGTCTAGTTACTTGACTGCAATGTGGAAGGAGTGTGGAGTGAATTACAAATTCACCACACCCTATCACCCACAATGCAATGGTTTAGTTGAAAGATTCAACAAAACCTTAAAGGGCATGATCAAAGGACTCCCAGAAAAGCTTAGGTGCAGATTGGACATTCTTTTGCCCTGCCGTTTTTTTGCCTACAGGGAGGTGCCTCAAAAGGGGATTGGTTACAGCCCTACTGAACTTTTGTTTGGCCATCCTGTTAGGGGTCCTTTGTGTCTGGTGAGGGAGGGAAGGGAGTTACCTCTCAAACCCCCTAAACAGGACATAGTGGACTATGTACTTAGGATGGCTGAGTATATGAAAAAGGCAACAAAAACCTTGAGGCTAGCCAGGAATTACAAAAGGCCTGGCATGACCAAAAGGCTGTGCTGACTGTTTACCAGCCAGGGCAGAAGGTGTGGGTGTAGTAGCCTGTGGCCCCAGCAGCCCTCCAAGATAAATGGATTGGCCCCCATACTATTGTTGAACAGAAGGGGGAGGTTACATACTCGGCAGACCTTGGGACCCCCAGGAGTCCCCATAGGGTACTCAATGGCAACAGAATAAAACCATATGTTAACCGGGCAGACATGGGCTTGCTCATGGCTACTGATGAGGGACAGGAGGAAGAGAGTGACCTGACCTGCTCTCTCAGAACCCTGATGATGAATCAGTAGATGGTGTAGCCTTGGCAGGCAGCCTCACTGTCCAGCAGCAAACTGACTGCAGAAAAGTTCTCAGCCAGTTCAGACATATGTTTTCTCTGACTCCAAGTCAGACTAAATGGTGCACTCATGAACTAGACAATGGGGACAGTCTGCCTGTTAAAAATAAGATTTACAGGCAACCTGATCATGTCAGGGACTGTACCAGGACAGAAGTCCAAAAGATGTTGGATTTGGGAGTCATTGAACCCTCAGATAGCCCTTGGGCTAGTCCAGTAGTCCTGGTGCCTAAACCTCACACCAAAGATGGTAAGAGAGAGATGAGGTTTTGTGTGGATTACAGAGGTCTCAATGCAGTCACTAGGACTGATGCCCATCCCATTCTGGACGTTAAGGTAGATAGGCTCAATATCAACACTCCTCTAAAAATCCCCTCCCTTGAGACTAAGGATCACTTTTTTGACACATATTTTCCTTATCCCTTTCTTTAGGTGTCCCTATATTAGACTGTCCTGACGAGACCCTTTAAATTGGAATAGGGTCGAAACGCCGTTGACGTGAAAGGCAAATCACTTAATCGACACTTAGAATGCTTGAGTGTTGTTAATTTGAATTACTAATTGTTTATGATTGCCTTTGTAAAGAAAAATGGAAACCTTTTTTGTATGTTGCACTTTATGTCATTTGTCTGTTTAGGTTTATTATTTTCTTCCACTGGGACACTATTTGTAAACCGTATCAATATTGTCAATCTATATTGTACATGTATGTCCACTTCTTATGAAACTTCTTTTTTTGCTATATAAAATACACACATTCTTTACAGAAAAGATCTAATGTGTATGGCTGTGCCTTTTCTTCTGACATCCCTCTTAACCCTTTTTCTTTCTTTGGATTATTATCATAGATTATATACTATATTTATAAATATTAATCCACACGAGCCATTGTTTCCTTATAACACATAATACCCAGGCTCCTTGTGGGTAGGGTTTCCTTGTATCTCAATCAATCATCCCATCCTCAAGGGCAGATGAGCTGATAGATACGTTGGCCTCAGCCAAGTTTCCAAGCACATTTGACTTGACAGCTGGCTACTGGCAGATCAGACTAGCTGATGATGTAAAGCCAAAGATAGAATTTTCTACCCCCGGTGGGCATTATCAATTTGTGGTGATGCCCTTTGGTTTGAAGAATGCACCTGCCACTTTCCATAGGTTGGTGAATTAAGTCCTTACAGGCCTGGAAGACTATAGTGCAGCATATCTAGATGATATTGCTGTCTTTAGCTCCACCTGGGAGCATCACCTGGTCCACCTAAGGAATGTTTTGGACGCCCTGCAAAAAGCAGGCCTAACTATCAAGGCTACTAAGTGCCAGATAGGGCAGAATCAGGTTGTGTACCTGGGCCACCTTGTAGGTGGAGGCCAGGTTCACCCATGCAGAGCAAAATCCAGACCATAATGGACTGGGTTGCTCCTACTACCCAGGCTCAGGTGAGAGCATTCTTAGGCCTGAATGGGTATTACAGAAGATTTGTAAACGGTTATGGATCCATTGTGACTCCCTTGAATGACTTTACTTCCAAGAAAATGCCCAAAAAGGTTCAGTGGACAGTTAGCTGTCAAAAGGCATTTGATCACCTGAAGCAGGCCATGTGCACTGTTCCCATTCTGTAAAGTCCTGATTACTCCAAAAAGTTCATTGTGCAAATAGATGCAGCTGAGTTGGGGGTAGGGGCTGTACTGTCACAGTTGAATGATGAAGGTCAGGATCATCCAATAGCTTTCATAAGCAGAAGGCTGACCCCCAGAGAGAAACGTTGGTCAGCCATTGAGAGGTAGGCCTTTGCTGTGGTTTGGGCTCTGAAGAAGTTGAGGCCATACTTGTTTGGTACTCAGTTCATTGTTCACACAGACCATAAGCCCCTCTTATGGCTAAAACAGATGAAGGGTGAAAACACCAAACTTTTAAGGTGGTCCATTTCCCTACAGGGGACTATACAGTGGAACATAGACCTGGGAGTAACCATGCCAATGCAGATGGACTCTCCAGATATTTGCACTTAGAACATGAAGACTCAACTGGTCAAGGTTAGTTTAATGTCCCTGCGTTTGGAGGGGGGGCCGTTGTGTAGGAGAGTAGGATCTGCTTCTCATGGTTACCCCACTTTTTGCTGATGTTTCACTGTTTTTCGACTTTAGTCTGGCTACGGCCCTGCTATTCAGAACCCCAACCTAGCTGCTTCCTCTCTAAATTGAGTCCATGTACCTTAGGTACAACACAGATTGGATTCTGGGGTGCCCTTATAAGTCCCTAGTATATGGTATACTATGTACCCAGGGCATAGGTACCCCAGACGCCTACCAGGGGCTGCAGCATGTATTATGCCACCCCCGGGAAGCCCTCCAAAATGACACCACAGGTCTGCTACTGCAGCCTGGGTAAGGTGGTGCATGCACCCCTTACTGAGACATAGGTTCACTATATCTCACCTATCACTGCACATATAAACCTATCAGTCACCCCTATGGCAGGCCTTATCAATCCTGAAGGCAGGGTGCTTGGTTTTGTGTGAGAGGCTGCCCATGCATGAGCTGAGCCCCTCTGCAGCCTTCGGAATCTCTTCTCCGGGGTTGTCTGGGATGCAGCCTGACCATATACTCTTAAGTGCATTATAACCAAACAGTAAATGCTAACTTTGGACTGGCTGCACGGAAACATGTTGTGTTTCGTGTCAAACACCTTGGAACCATACCCCCACACCAGTAACTGGTGAGGGAGTATGATCCCACCCTTCTAGAGGGAGAAACATGACAGCACTGGCATACCCGGTACCAGCAAACAGAGCCCTGGCATCACAAAATTGATGCTGCCAGCCACAGATACGTGTCTGGCCTCCTGCTGCTGATCGAAACTCTTGCAGCGGAGGCCTGGACAATAGGTTTCCTGTCACAGGGAGGTGTTACCACCTCCCAGACAGGCCTTAGTGGGTGAGGGCTGGGTGGGAGCACTCCAGGAGTGCTTTGAAGTCTGCACTGGGGGCACATTTGGTGTCCCTGTGCATAGTCCAGCTCAAACCAGTTGCCGGGGCTACCAGACCCTGCTCTGGTGCGAAACTGGACAAAGGAAATGGGTGTAGCCACACGTCTTTCCTGATCCTTCCATAGGTGGGTCCCCAGAGCATGTCCAACCCCTTCCTTAGGTATAAGAAAGGAACCCCTGACTACAGGAATTTAGATATCCCTGGATGAAACTCTGAAACTGAATCCTGGAACTTCTACTATCTGTTCAATGCCAGAAGACTGAAGAATCTCCCTTGGAGTAAAGGAGTTACTCCCCTGCTTGGCAGACACCAAAGACGCATCTTTCCGGTCTGCATCCCTGAAGCTCCCGCCAGACGCCGAAGACTTTGCAGCCCAGGAGGTGGATTTCCAGACTTCCCAGAGGCCGAACCAAGTCCCCAGCAAAGCTGAGACCCATAGCCCTCGTGGGTACCGTGGATCTGAAACCCCTGGACACTGTGCACATTTGCAAGTGCATCAGCTTCTCAACGTCCCTTGAGGCTGTGAATTGGGTTACTTGTAGCCCAGACCCCGAGCAGAAAATCCACTGAAGATTGTTGGCCTACCCATTCCGAGTGACCCGTGGGCCGCCATTGTGTTATTCCTCTCGAGGTCCCTTCGCGATCCCTGGTCCGTCGACTGGTGGGTCCCGGTGATGGCAACTCTTCCTTTGATTGGGTGTCCCTGGTTACTCCAGATGTGCCCCGGCTCGCCATTGCTTGGGGAGTCCCCAGGACCTTGCTGGTCCGCACCGAAGCATTTCTTCTCTCCCTGCGTGGGTTGCTGTTGCCAAGGCTTGTTGTGTCCAATTCGGGCACCGATGCTGCAACACTCAACATTCTATGAGGGACAGCTTGAATCCAGCTCCTGGTTGTCCTCGACGCCTCCTGGACCTCGTTGCTGAAGAGTCAAGCTTCCCCTCTTCTCACCAGAAGCACCCAACATCGGTGAGCATTTGTCTATCGTGCCCCTGGTCACTGGCAAGTGACCCAGACTCTGTCCCCTCTGCTTTCAGGTTCTTTACATCTTCGATCCAGACTTGGATCTCTTCGGACACTTCTCCTCTTCCTGGCTTCAGCACTTTTCTGCAAGCTGCCATTGAAAACGTCGACGCGACCCAACACCATTTGACACCTATGCACCCGACTTCACTAGGTGAGGTAACACGAGTACTCTGGTGCTCCTGTGGGTGTTGGCCCTAGAACCATCTAAGTCCGAAAGGGTTTGTTCCTTGTCCACTCCCAAGTGTCCTTAAACTTTAAAAATCTAACCGCGACTTTCCCCATAGAAGCTAACGGGAGCTCGCGGCTGTGTTCTCACACTGCACACGGCCCCCATGGGTCCCCTGTGTCACTGCCTTGGGTGGTTCCTTGCGATTCTACAGTCTCTAGGCCTTGTGTCTAGTCAAGTCGTGGTTCTTATACCACTTTCTTAGTATATGGTTTGGTCCGCCCCTAGGGCCTAACGTGTATTGTGCTAATTTACTGTACTATTTGAAGTGTAACTTATGTGCTTTTGCCTCTAGCTTCATAAAGAGACTCGAGGGGTGTGTTTAGTAATAAATACATATATTTTATATATATACCTGGTGTGGTCTCCTTTCATTTAGCCACTCGAGAGATTATAGACGGGTAAAACAAGCTGCTTTACATTCCTTCAAGACTTAGCCTGAAGGCTGCTCTCCATAGCCACCACTAGGATAGCTTTCAATAAAGGTTGTCTTTAACCTATCATCAATAAGGGGTTGTTTGGACTGGTGCAAGGTGCCCACTATAACTAGTGGACAACATATATCAGGGCAACTTCTCACAATGTGCATTTCCTAAAGGCCCAAAAAAGTTAACTGCAACTCTCTCCCAAGCATGGGCAGGAAGGTCAGACATCCGCAATGGGTGCTGTGTCACCTTGGGTTACAAACAACTGCAAATGTGGCATGCCTACAGCTCCTGCTCAAGACACTTATCTAGTTGAGGTAACCACACTCGATCTCATAGGGCTCTTTTGGCAGCTACAATACAACAGTGTCCTTCATGGGGTAACTTGATGACCCCCTGTCTCAGGCTTCTAGGTGAGATGATTATTGAGTCTCTTAGGATTATGCCCTCTTGGGTGACTGCCAACTCATACTGTAGAATTTTGAACTTTTGGAATTCAACATCATCGGCAATGAGCTGGGTACCTCTTCAACATAATTGTGTTGCAATAGTTTATTTGATGATCATGACTTTGTCTGGATTGGTGGAAGCCATGATTTGTTCCACAGACAGAGCCACTGGTGTGACTATGTAGCTGCATGTGCGAAAAGTAATCTGTTGGGTTTTGATCCTTCCCAGGTATATGCAAAATCTGATAGTCATACTCTTGCAGTCTTAACCCCCACCTCTTGATGCGAGGGGGAATCTTAGCCTTCGGCTTCCCAAAATTGTGAGCAATACCTGGTGATCCGTGATGATGGTGAATCATTTTTCTTAGAAGAATACATCCACTGCCAGACCCTCCTTTTCTGGCTGAGAGTTGGCATCTCAGATCTCAGATTCTCAGCAGCTGAAGATACTCCAAAACTCAGTCTCTTATATCTGAGCAAACCAATATGAGTTGAAAAGGTAGTAATATACCTGCAGTTCTCTAGCTCGAGTTAGAGGTATCCTCTATTCAGGTCAAGACAGGAAAACATTTTGGTTCCGTTCAATTACATGATCATATCAGGCATATGCAGACCAGGGTGTCTCGCCCTCTCAATGGCGTTGTTTGACTGGTGCATTTCAATGCAAATGCGCACTGCTCGGTTACTGTCCTTTTTTGGTACTAATACTATGGGCAAAGCCCATGGCGTGAGGCCTGTAGAGCATTCAAAGATGTCATGTTTCAAGAGTACTTCTAACTCTTTGTCTACAGCTTCTTGTAGATGAAAGCAAACACAACAAGATGATGAGCGGAGTGCTGAAATGTTTCAACCACTCACCCCAGTGAAAAGATCTGGGTTTAATCAATCATTCTTTTGCTCAGAAAGCCACCCTAGTTTGGACTCAGCCATATGCAAATCATTCTTGACCCTGCACCTCATGGGAACAGAAGAGCCTAAACAGCTAAGCCAGGTCTCTCCTGAACTGGAAACAAGCATCCTGCACCAGTTTTGGGGTATCATCCCTCATCAGACAGGCTAGCTTGAATCCAGTGGGGCAGAGAGCAAGGGATCCACATCTGGGCATACCCTTGTCGACTTTGGCCAAATATATCAAACACAACAAGATGATCGACGGAGGGCTGAAACTTTCCAACCAATCACCCTCAGTCAAGGGATCTGGTTTTAATCCATTGTTCTTTTGCTCACTAAGGACCCCAGTTTGGACCCAACAAAATGCAAATCAGTCTTGATCCTGCTCCTCATGGGAAAATTCCAGCCTGAGCTGCCAGGCTAGGTCCTCCCTGAACTGGAAACAAGCATCCTGCATCAATTTTGGGGTATCATCCCTCATCAGACAGGCTAGCTTGAAGCCAGTGGCATAGCGAGCAAGGGACCCACATCTGTGCATACCCATGGCCACTTACAGGAAACATAACAAACACAGCAAGATGATGGACGGAGTGCTGAAACTTTTCAACCACTCGACACGCCAGTCAATAGATCTGGGTTTAATCCATCGTTCTTTTGCTCACTATGCCGCTCCAGTTTGTAGATGAAAAGCAACTCTGCGGTGTTACTGAGAAGCAGGGCAAATGTCTTCAATGATATGAAGCTGTACTTTCCTTTTCTTGAGTTCCCTAGGCCTTGGAATAATGACAAGAACCAACTTGTGATCTCAGACTGAGCAGAGATGTTTTAGTTGAGGGATATCAACCCCATGCCAGCAGCTGTGGCAAAACTGAGCAAGCAGGCAGTCGACAAAGTCCCTTATAGAATGTGAATGGTAGCGTGTATCAATGCCTTCTTGTGTCTCATTGTAACTGTGAACGGCCCTTGGCTTTGTAATTGCTCAGAAGCCATCCACGTTTATACCTTTGTGCCTGACGGAGTGAAATGAGGCACAGGGGATAGGCTGTTAAACTTTTCCATGGTCATGATATTAATCAACGCAGGAAACAGAATTTACAACATGGTTTCAAGCATGCGTTCCGCTTCATCGCAGGCTGAAGACCACAAGCCTTAACCACGCATATGGCTGAACCACACATATGCGTTATTAAACCAGTTGGTGTCCAAGCTGCTGGCTGGCAGGGAGAGGAACTGGAATGGAGGACTTGCACGAAGAATGGGGACGTGATGAGGTAAGTTGGGCTGGGGTGGTAGGCTTTAAGTGAGGGACGATTTTAGGGCTGGGGTCGGGGTAGGTTTAAAGATAGGGTCAGAGTGTTAGGGCTCAGGGCAGGAGGCCGGAAGGGGCAGTTTCCAGGGCAGGGTGCAGTTTATGGGCTCAGGGCCAGGGGGATTCTGGGTAGGTGTTAAGTAGCGGACAGAGTTTTATGGCTCAGGGGAAGGGCAGTTTTCAGGTAAAAGGGGCAGTTACTAGGGCAGGGGGTCAGGTTGGTTTAAGGTTTAAGAGGTGGGGTCATTTTTAGGGCAGGGGAATCGGGTTTTAGGGCAGGGGCCAGTATTTTAGGACTCATGGTGGAGGGAAGGGGGTGTGAACTTTACCACACATCCCTTTACCCAACATGCTTTTACCACAAAATTGTGTGGTAAAGTCATTTGTGGTAAAGGAATATGTTATTGAGACACATTCGTGGTTCAGGCTGCATGGTACAGGCACGTGTGTTTCAACCATGCATGCCTCTGTCATAGAACCATCAACGCACCACTGTCTATGATTAAAGTTATTGGGTGATCATTCACTTTCTATGTAATTTTGGGACAGTGTTCAAATGAAGTTTGTTGCTTTGTTTGCTGAGCTTTCTCTGAGCTGTGATTTTCTTTACAAGCAGCTAACCGCACATGTACATGCCGCTTTTTTTTTATATCATCAGTGCAAACCCGTTTTCTTCACTGGTACTTGATAGTGATGTTGAGGAAGCTTTTCGCGATGAGCTTGATGACGGTTGATTTTGCCTGGTTTCTACTTGCTGTAGCTGATGTTGCTTTTTGGTTTTAGGGGTGTTGTGAGAATGCTTCTTGAACATTCTGATGTCCATTTTATCTTACCGTCCTGATGCACTCGATTTTTCCTTAGCTCGCCACACTGTTATGAAATGGCACTCTTTCCCACAACCTATGCAGATTTGCCCTATGGCTGGACATTTACCTTCATGGGGAAACTAAAATCCATATCGGAATCAAAGCTTTGTTTTTATTGAAGATGTCGACTTACATGTATCTTGTTTATGCTTTTCAGGATCAGTGCTGATACATTGTGTGGTGTTTCTGCTTTCATGTCAGCAGGTTGTCAGTCTGCTCGTACTTCTGCTCTTGCAGTCATCAGCATTTTCTCTAGACTCTCAAATGCAGCCTTCAATGTCTCTGAGGCTCTTGGTTTCTTCGTTGGTAAAGTCACAGAATGTGTACTATTTAATTAGTTCATCAAATCTTTCAACAAACTTGTCCATTGTTTCACCAACCTGATGTCATGCTTAGTTGAAGATATACCTCTCATAGTGAACATTCAGCCTTGGATTGAACTTGGCCTCCAACGCTTCTATTATTTTTTGGTAAGATTTTACATTATCCGGTGAGATCATTTTTAGCACTTCTTTCACTCCATTTAAGGCAAGGTTTTTCAGATATTTTATGAACTTCTTGTTATCTTCTTCCTCTAATCCATCTATGAAGTCATTGAATGTTTCGATCAATGCAGCCCAACTAGCACCAATGTTCTGCTTCTTAGAAGTGTCAAAAGGCGATGGTGGCCTCAGGAACACCGTTGCATTGTATTTCAAGTTCTCATCTTCCGCCATTTTGTTGGCACATGCTGTTTAGACGAACGTGATGCAGGCTGGCAATGACAGCTTCTGCAAGCAGAAGTCACAGAAAAAGCATGCATTGCAGTATGCTTCTATCATCCTGGATGGTGAGTACATTTCCTATTTCTCGTACCTTGTTTACGTTATCATTGTTTCTTGCTTTGTCTAATTGCTCTGTATCCGGAGTGCAGTGCAGAGTCTCTGTCAACCACCTCTCCAGTGGTTTTGACAGGCATTTTCAATATGAACTTCTACAGGGCCTTTGACCTCTTCTGTGACCATTGCTGGGCTGGAGAAGGGCTTAAACTCCTCATGTGCTGGTCACAGACCACTCTGCATCGATTCTGGGCACACGTGGCATGCACAAGCAGTTTGCCATATCGTTGCAAACTCTCAGGGAGAGCAGTCTTGTCCTTTCTGGCACATATCCCCTTTTCATCGCCAGTTGCAGCATCTTCTTTAGTCCAGGAGCATACAGATGAATTATACCACACAGGAGCTGCTATCAAGCGTTACTTTATTCTTACGTATACACTCACACACTGTGCATAACATCATACTTTCGGTTTACTACACACTAACACCTCCCCTCATGTTACATACTTCCAGGACAGAGTACGCCAAGAACCATAAGAGTCCTAGTGCGCACAATCTCAATATGCTACACATTCCAACCCATTTTTTTGTCCACCGTGCCACCTCAGATTAAACCCAGCCATATGCAAATCAGCCTTGGTCAGCCTTGGTCCTGCTCCAATAGGAACAGTTGAGTCTGATCTATTTTGACCTATTTGTAACTTTTCAGTCAGGTGCAGCTTGGTTCCAGTGCCCACTGGACCCATGTCTGAGAATACACTTGATCACTTATGCGTTACATCAAACACAAGCCCTTCTTCATTAGAATCTTCCATGTAATATATTGCTGCATATGCCTTTTAAGTTTTTGACTTACAATGCAAACTTCATCTTTTGACTCATTTTCATAACACATCTTTAAGACAATGTTGTAACTCTGCTAATGCTGCCAATTTAGTAAAGTGGCCTGTAATAATGAAGATCCAGGCGATGATAGAGAGTTTTTAGAAAAAGCTTTATTGTAGTTCCCAGGAATGTAGACCTCATCCACAGGAGCGCTCTGCGAAGCAGCTGCTGAAGTCACAGTCTTGAGTTGCTATCTGCTTCGAGAGCCACAAGCTCCTAGGTTACAGAACCACAGAAGGAGATGGTTCTATAACCTAGGATACCACATCATCTCCTCACTTATAATAAAAAAAACAGTAAAACAAAACACAACAAAAATAAATAAATAAATAAATAAATAAAGATTAAACATAATCATGAAAACTAACTGGTTTACATTTCTCACGTTTAGGTCTGATCACAACATTATCAGACACATTTTTTTAGTCATCTCTAGAGCTGAATCAGATCCTGACTTTACATTAGAAGACAAAGGAACCAAATCCTGCTCACAAGAACATTTTGAAACGCTGCTCAAATTCCAAATCTTATTGTCATCAGTTTTCACAGCATTTTTAAATAATTTCTTAACACGACAAGGCATGATGAATTTTGAACATTTTACCCCCTTTCTCAGGGATTTTATTCTCAACCAATCTCCTACTTCGACCCTAGTCTCTTTAACAGATTTCCTAATGTCATACACTGTTTTAGACTTTAACTTATTTTCTTCCTATTTAGCTTCCCAACCTGTAGGCAAACAAATATCCTTATCAAACTTCAATCTTTTCTCAATGAGCCAACCAGGGCTGACCTCACAACAAGGTAACCTTCCCTTAAACAAACAAAAAGGTGAGACCCCTGTACTAGAATGAGGAGTCAACTTGTACTCTCTCACTTTCTTCCTCAAACATTCAACCCAGCTGGACTCACAAACTAGGGACAACTGCAGACTCTCTTTTAAAACCTTAACAAAACATTCAACAACGCCATTAGCCTCTGGATGATAGAGTGAAGCCTTCTATTCTTCACACCTCTCTCTCGAAGAAACTCTTCAACTTGCCCAGAAGTGAATTGCACCCCATTGTCTGTAAGAAGACTGGAGGGACAACCCTCTCTCTCAAACAATTTCTCCAAAAATTGCATCACTTCACCAGAATCAATTGAATTTACAATTTTTATTTCTGGCCACCGTGAAAACATGTCTAAACAAACAAACACATATCTGTCCTGCAAACTGACCCTTACAGGTCCAAGAATATCCATGGAAATGTCAACCCACGGATCAGCAGCTGTCTCCCTGACAACCATAGGCTGAGTCCTACACTTTAGCACCTTGTCACTCCTTGCACAATCCAAACACTCTCTAACCTCTCTCTCAATCATCAAATCCATTGACGGCCACCAGAAAATTTCTCTGACCCTTTCTTTAGTTGTAGAAATGCCCATTTGACTGGAATGAGCCCTCTTCACCAAAAGAGTCTCACATCTTCAGGAGGAACCAGTTTACTCCCTCTCATAAGCAAATCATCAACAATAGAGAGTTCATTCCGAACTTCCCCAAAACTCATTAACTCTGCCACACACTTATTATTAACCATCCAACCTTCCAAAATCATTTTCATCACATTTTGTAAACAAACATCCTTCTCTAGAGAAGTCTTCCACTCTGTCACCTGTATAATGCCTTCAGTAACAAAACACACGTTAAAATCTTCGTCAAAGTCCTCACCAGCAAAGCTCTCCTCTAAAGAGTCTACATCACCTACAGATTCAGTAACTAACCTTGAGAGATTCTTTAAAAAGATCTTACAAGATAACAACTTCTCAGCAAATTTGGGAATACATTTGTTGTAAAATTCGTCCATTCCCAAGAACTTAACCAATTCATCTCTAGTCTTCAGAGAAGACAGATTCTCTATTGTATCAACCAACTATTTTTTAGGTTGAATCCCATTGCTTGTGACGAGATGCCCCAGATACTCAATCTCTTGAACTCCAAACTTGCCCTTAGCCCGTTTAAGAGTCAATCCAGACTTCAATAGGGTATCTAAACCCTCACAAAGTCTTGTGTTGTGTTCTAACTTAGTTGAACCAGACACCAAGATGTCATCCTGATAGATCTTCACTCCCAACACACCCTTCAATATCCTTTCCATCGTCCACTGAAAAACTGAAGCAGCCAAAATTAGACCAAATGTCATCTTTAGGAATTTAAAGGTACCAAAGGGTGTGGTGAAAGTCGTCAATTCTTGGGACTTCTCTGTAAGTTTAATTTGGTGGTAAGCCGAACTGAGATCAAGGGTGGAAAAGTATTTTGCACCATTTAGCATACTAAGCATTTCACTTATATTGGGTAAGGGATAGTGGTCAACAACCACAGCTTAATTGAATTCCCTCAAGTCTACACAAAGACGAGATTCCCCATTGGCCTTATGGGCCTTCACAACTGGAGAGACCCATAGTGAAGCCTCTACTTCTTCAATTATCCCATTGGCAACAAGCTTGTCCAATTCAAGTTTCATGTTATCCCTAAAAGCCATGGGAACATTTCTGAATTTGGCAGCTTTGGGAACAGCATGCTCTTTTAACCTGATCTCATGAACATAATTTTTAAAACATCCAAGTTCATTCCTAAAGACATCAGAAAACTTATCCAGTGAGTTGTTACAATGAATTTGAACTGAATTAACAGTGGGTCTATCTCTTAAACAAACCATTGGTTTGGCATTAGGATCAAGAAAAACAAAAAGATCACATTGATGTACCTAGCTTATCAATGAATCTCCTTGGATGGAAACATAAATTTTCCCAGAAATGATCCTATCTTTAAATTCTATAGAACTCCAAAAATAACCATATAATTTGATTGGTTCACCACCGTACCCTTTTGGCTTTATATCCGGTTTTAACAGTTTTACACCATTTTTGCGTTTTGTTTCATAAAACGTAAATGGTATCAAAGTGATCTTTGCACCAGAGTCAAAAAGCATCAGAACTTCTTTACCATTCACTAATACATTTTCAAGTGGTCCATCAAGTTTCTCACCACAGTTTTCTAAAAGAATTATTTATTCCACAAAGTCCTCATCATCACAGTTGACTTCTCTAACTTTTTTCTTGCTTGATGTGGTCGATCTACAGCACTTTGAGGCATGGCCTTTCCTGCCACAATTCTTAGACGTAGCTTTCCATCCAGGACACAACTTATTATTGGCCAAGTGTCCTGCATCCCCACACCGAAAACACTTCCCAACAAAAATTGTATTTGAAGATTTGCTTTGTGTAACATACTTGGTGTTGGTTTGATTAGATTTCTGAAACGTGTCCTTTTTCTACTACAACCTTAACACTAGCATCGCTAATTCTAGTCGTAGTTAGGGCATCTTTCTTATTCATCTCCACACAAGCCTTTGAATGTTCTGAAGTTTTAGCCATAGTTAATACTTCATGTAAGGATGGATTTTTTTTTCCCCACATTGACTCTTTTGCCTTTTCTAAATTGCACCCTAACGTGAACTGATCTCTAAGGCATTCATCAGAGAATGCTCCAAAACTGCATGTAGACACCAATTTACGGAGAATAGTAATATATTGTTCAACAGTCTCACCTTTGTGTTGCATCCTTTTACCGAAGTGATACCTCTCCAACACAATACTTATTTTAGGAAGGTAGTAAATATCAAGTTTCTTTATGGCAATTGTGTACTCATTTAGATCCACAACCATATCCTCTGTGAGTTCAGAGAGATGTTCATAAACCTCTTGACCTTCAGAGCCAAGGCAATGTAATAACAGTGAAATATTTCTCTTGAAACTCTTGCAATCAAATTGGCACCACACACCTTTGCATAATGAGCAAACACCTTCTTTCATATAGACCACTTTAAAGGTGGATCACCTGGCGAATTTAAAAAAAATGAAGGAGTTGAAACATTTTGCATAGCCATAGTGAGAAGTGCAATATGAGAGAAGAAAATATGCAATATTAAAATGTATGAAATCAAAACTAATAATGACACGCAAAGATGAAAAATGTACGTATCACTGTGTAGTAAAATGACCAACAAGAATAACATTAAAGGTGTGCGTGTCACCGTGTAAGTAAACACTAAAGGAGACACGCAATCAATGAAGTTAAGCGTGTCACCGTGTAGTAAAACTAGTAAATGAATATTGAGCTGTGCTTAAAGTTGTTATTTATGGCCTCAAAAAGATGTGCATAAACTCAACCATAAATGACAAGTAGGAAGAATACACTTCAAAAGAACTATGGTGTGCGTGTCACCGTGTCGATAATGTGAGCCAGAAATGACACGCAAATGAGCAAAGGTGTGCACATCACTGTCTAATAGGGCAGATGGAAGAAAACAAATGTGCGTGAAAGAGCACAAACAGCAAGCTTCTTCTAATTTTTCTGAGCAGAGTGATTACACAAGATGAGGCGCCGTGTTACAGTTCGGCTCTTTAAAGATGGCCGCAAACATGGTCACGCAACGTGAAACATTGCGTTTCAGTGACCAGGAACAAGGAGCCAATCAGAGGGACACGAACGTTCAAGATGTCACAGAGGGATTTCTGGAGTGACAGCGGAGATATGCGCGAGAAGCACAGAAGCACAGAGCGCAAGCTCGGTGAAGCGTGAGTAACCGTTTGACTCGCATGTATATTAAAATAATTCAAAATGTAAAGTACTTGCTGCGATTTTAATAGGAGTATCCGTGTTGAGGTCCAGTGTCCTTTTATAGTGGAAACTCTTCAGCTTGACTCTCTTCAAATCCCTGGTTTCCATTTTCTTTAGAACAGGATTATAGGATTGTTGACACAAGAGTGGTTCCAAGTCGTTGCCAGTGTAATAATGAAGATCCAGGCGATGATAGAGAGTTTTAGAAAAATCTTTATTCTAGTTTCCAGGAATGTAGACCTCATCCACAGGAGCGCTCCGTGAAGCAGCTGCTGAAGTCACAGCCTTCAGTTGCAATCTGCTTCGAGAGCCACAAGCTCCTAGGTTACAGAACCACAGAAAGAGATGGTTCTCTAACCTAGGATACCACATGGCCCCATTCCAGCTTCTGTATTGTTGTAGTCCAGGATATGGCTTTACTGGGTTGATTACTAGGACTGCTGGGGTAACACACAAAGATAATGAACTATTACCAAAAAAACCTTACAGAAGACCAGACCTTCTGACTTTGTCAATGTGTATTATTCATTCTTTGGTGCCTTTTCGTTTTCTCACCCACAACAATTTAACTTGCATCGTACACCTCCCTTTTGCCACAATTTTATCATATTTCCCCCCTTCATACTTCCCCCTACTCATGGTCTCCTGTTTGCGTCCTCCCTTTTTAATGCACTCTTCAGCTCGGTACTGGTAGGCCAAATGGTGCAGCTAGTCTGATTATTTTTAATTTTATTTTGATCTTACAGTGTTGCACTGTAAAATAAAAACCAATTGACATGAGAATGCTAATCATCTATTTGTTTTTTCCACAAGCTTAAAGCAGTGGTGCAAAGCATAGATGTACTTTGTTTAATATATTAAGCATTGAATTTGTGAGTATTAACCTCGGTCTAAATTGCAAAGTATTAAAGCATGTACGACAGGCCATCTGGGAAACTCAAACCTCCAGATGTCAAACAGTTACACTTTAAACAAGACAATTCTCAAGGGCCCAATTGTCCAAAACACTCCATGTAAGACTTACTTTTTAATACGAAGTCAGCACAGCCACAGCAATCCAGCTGGGACTCAGGGATAGAATTTTCGAGAATAACTTCAGTCTCCTGTGCTTCACTCAGATGTGGCTAGGAAGGAATTACCTTTTAACTTCCAGTTCAAAGATTCTATACATGAAAAAGAGAATCCTAATTGCAACAGCTATCAGAACAGAGCAAAGGGAAATTTAATGTAGAAAGTGAAATTAACATGCTGCACGTGCTGCAGATGAAAATGAAATATTTAAAAGACGTTCAGGCTTCTAATCCTTAAAAAGAAGAACGGTCAAATACCCATATGAGAAACATGTGTAAGGGCACCTTAAACGCCAGGGGTTGGTTAGATTGAAATATTCTTTCAGATATAAGGGCAGGCAAAACAGAACAAAGCAAAATCAAGAATGTATTTTCACAAAAACCTGACCAGCTGATTAATACTGATTGGCCTATTACATGCATGTGT